>NW_005179169.1:487508-523105 GCF_000350225.1 Chondrus crispus
TACTCCCGGCGCCCGCACGTCCAGCAGCCCGCGCAGCTCGCGCGGCAGCGGCGCCGCCGCCGCCGCCTTCAGCAGGCGCAGCTCGCGCGGCCGCAGCGACGCGCACCGCGACAGCTCGTGCTGCAGCTGCGAGGCAGAGTGCAGCACCGCGCGGTACAGCGCGCGCGAGGCGCGCGGGGGCAGCACGCTCATGAGGGACGCGCTAGGAGGGCTTGGGCATGGCGGGAGGGAGGACGTGGAAGGGAGGACGTGGAAGGGAGAGGGGGATGGCGGAGGGCAGGCTCAACGCGTATGGGTGAAGTGAGAGGCCCCACCCCCCCAAGCAAGGCATCGGTGGCGCGGTGTGCACGTGATGGTGCGTCATACAGTTGTGTGGTGTAGCAGTTGGAAAAGCTTGAATCTGATTACTGTAATGAAATGTACGTGTACACGTTTCCATGTGGAATAGTGGCTCTCCATGGAGGTCGTACTACGTACTGAGGGCCCTCAGGGCCTCCTTTAAGACAGCATGGACGGGCATGTTTGGACATGTATGTAGAGGTTTTGTCGAGGGTGCATGAAGCGGGGGGACGGGGGGCGTGGTAGATACGGAAAAGGAAAGTCGGGCAAGTAGATCATGGTTTTGTGCGTGGGACGTTTTTTCCTCCGGAGAGGTCGTAGAGGTTTTGTCGAGGGTGCATGCATGCACAATTGATGTACCGTACGAGTGCGCCTTGAGGTACTCACGGGTACTGCAGTTTCTTTTTCTGATGGCGTGACGCTCAGACGGCGTGAACCTCAGGCCTTGGCCTAGTGCCATGCCGCAGTGGCTGCTTGCGCGGTGGTAGAGAATCCGTTTAAAACGAGTACAAACGTGAGAGCGAGAGCGAGCTTGAAGATTGATCGCTCTGGATTGCCCCGAATCTCTCTCAATCCAATGCGTTTGCATTTGCATTTTTATAAACCTCTTTTGGTCCAGCTTGCACCTCTCTCAAAGTACCACCCCAACTTTCTCCCTCTCCGCGCACACCCCCATCCCCCAGCAATGACGGAGCCCGCCGCCGAGCATGTGATCGTCACGCTAACCGGGAAGCAGTCGCCGTCGGCGCTCTCGCAAGCGATGCGCGTGCTAGGCGACGACCCATCGCTGCAGCTTGCGGACTTCGCGCAGCTGGTGGTGCGGGACCGCTTCATCGCGACGGCGCTGCTGCGCATCCCTGCGGCGCGCGACGTCATCAAGGATCTGCTGTTCCGCGCGCACGAGGACCATCTGACCGTCGACTTCACGGTTGCGCCGTCGGCCGCCCCGCCGCCGGCCCTCGCCGCGAGAACCCCGGACGAGTACGTCGTCACCCTCTTCGCCCCCGGCACTATCTCCCCGACCTTCCTGGCCACCGCCCTCGCCGCCCTCGTCGAGCGCGACTGCAAGGTCAGAGGCGTCACCAGGCTCACGGAGCAAGGCGACGACTTCATGTGCCTCGAGCTGCGCATCGCCGTCCCGGCCGGCGATGGGCATGTGGCTGCGCTGCAGAAGGAGCTCTTCGAGTTGGGCCGACAGGAAAATCAGTGCGATGTCGCCCTGCAGAAGGCTAATGTCCTCAGGAAAGCAAAGAGGATGGTCGTCTTCGACCTGTCTTGGACTTTGGTGCAGTGCGATGCTATCGATGTCCTCCTTCAGGCAGCTGGAAAGAGTCCGCCGCCGGAGGTGGAAGCAGCGTTTAGACAGGGCAACTTGTCTGGGCCGGAATGGCTCAAGGCTAGAGCGAAGCAGTTGGAAGGCGTCGATGCCGGCAAGGTCAACGCTGCGGTTGTCCACAACTTGACCTACACGCATGGGGCCGTCGAATTGTGCAAGGGCCTGAAAAGGCTCGGGTGTCGACTGGCTGTTGTTTCTTCTGGATCCAAGTTTATTGCAGAGCGCGCCAAGGACCATCTCGGCTTGGACTATGCGTTTGGCAATCTTCTAGAGACCGACTCGGCAAACAAGTTTTCGGGTCTTGTCATAGGGCCCATTATTGACACAGAGCGCAAAGCTGAACTCACGCATATGCTCGCGATGCAAGAGCGGATTGACATGGAGCAGATCGTTGCTGTCGGAGACGGACCGGTTTCCTCGAAAATGCTCGCAGCGGCTGGTATGTCAGTTGCATTTGACCAACCTGATGCTACAGATGAAATTCAGAGCGGCCGTATCGCCTCAAAGTCCCTGGCTTCCGTGCTTTACCTGCTCGGCGTCACAGGACATGATTTTCGCAGAATGACCGAGGGGTATTGAGTCGTCCTGCGTCGATGCCATTCTTTCGCCTCGCCATGATCTCAGCTGCAAAGCATTGCCAGCGTTGTACTGGCATATCTTTATGTGTCAACATCAAAATCCAAAAGAAAAACTTGAGACAGTGCTACTTGCTTTCTGTGTCTTCATTGTACCCTTGGTCGCGTTTTTCACGCTCAAGTTTGGACTCATTTGGAGACTCTCCCAAAGACTCGTCTTCCTGCGTTTTGCAGTTGAACCGTTCTCCACAGCTCCATCTGTCTTCACCTCGGCAAGAATGAATCCTTTCAGCTTTTCGTTCAACTCCGGATACCGTTCCACGACCAGGCGGGGGAAATTTTCGCAAATGAAAGACGCTTGGTCTCTCGACCGGCATCCACTCACCTGTGATGGTTTGTTTCGAAGCCATGCCGCCACTTCCCGGACGTTGGCCGAGCTAACATAGTTTTGAGTTATGGCAATGGAGGTGGTCGTGTTCAGCACGCAATGCCACCATCCCATCGGTACAAATATCATTTCTCCTTCATTGACAATGCATTCCCTAGCACCATACTTTTGAAGCATGTCATGATCGTAAAAGTTCAAAAACCATTCAGATATACTCACTGGCGCCGTCACATCTCCGCCGTCGCCGCTTGGGTGGACCCCAGGTGGTGGGCGGTCTGGAGGAAAAAGAATCCATTTCTTTTGTCCTCTTATGATCGCGTTCCATGCGCTTGTTGCGTTGGGGTCTTTGTGAAAGGAGGAGCCACTCCTCGCCGGTCCAATGATCAACCACCGGTAGTCTGGTCTTTGTTCCTCCCCAAGCACTTTAAACAAGTCTTCTCCGAAGTACTCTGGTACACCATACTCATCCTTCAACTGAGGGACTTTTTCTGCAAAGTGCTTGTCAAATACGTACAATGGCTGATCATCGTGGCCTTCAACAGCTTCGCAGTATCGGAAGTAATCGCGTGCAGTAAATTCAAATCCACCCGCATGTAACAGAGTGTCACCGCAGCGCTCGTCAAGTCCCGCGACTGTCCAAGATTTGAATGCAGGCCACCCTGTTGCAACGCCTGTAACCACTACAGGTTGCCCTGGTTCTTCGTAACATCGCCGAAAGTCTACTGCGGAAGTGCTTGATGCAGAAACACGACATACATTGTCCACGCTGAGCCAGTCAGGGTCGATAGCTGCCGTCTGACATCGCCACTTGTGAAAGAGCACGTCCGAATAAACAAAACTCTTCCTTTCTGCAGGAGAAGGATCCGACGCGGCTCTTCGGCGATTAGAGACAAGACACAAGAATGTTTCACGCCATGAGTCCCTGAAAGCAGTCGCTATTTGCTTTGTCGAGTAAACCATTAAGACAATTCGCCGCCAGAGATCCTCATCAGCGGCGAACGCATTTGCAAAAGTAGATGCGGCCGAAAAAGCGCACAGAGAGTGAGCGGCTTCAAGAGGCTCGGTTGATGAGACAAGGGTGTCCAGGAGCCGAACAAGGAGCGAGTCAGGTAAAGCGGCGAGTTTCCCCAAAGCACGACGGCGTAGAGTAGTAACGGAGGACCCACCCGAAGTTAAACAGTTGCCTACTGGTCGCACAAGCGTAAGACCCGGCATTTCACCGGTTGACCTCCAGCAGTACGAGTGACGGACCGCAGACCCTTGTTAGAGTGCTTGGAGGGGAAAATGCAATGAGGAGGACTTGGTAGCCCTATCAAATGGAAATAGAGTGCGTTTGTTGTCGACGTCAAAAATGTGCTGATTATTTTCAGGCCGGCGCGGGCTGGGTGTTTAAGTGACATTTTATCTCAAAACGCTTGTAGTCTAGACGATCAAAGCATTTTCACATGTCTATGCATCAAGGCTTCGTTCTATCGCAACAGTGTACTGTACAGAAGATGTAAGCGTAACTCCCAATGTAGCGTTCGACTTGACACCTTTGAGCCTTGACGAATTCTTGTAATATCTTCAGTCCATGAGGACTCAGCTAGTAAATACGAAATTTAGCAGTCCCACACTGGTTATTTTTTAATCTTGCAATCGTCCTTTGTTTTCCTTTTTGGTAGCTTTTATATGCGCTTGCGCACGAAAACAAATAAGCTTATCCATGTGTGCAGGAAACGTGTGTTACTGAACGTGGTTGACCTTGAAGACTAGAAGACTGTCTTACCAGCAATGGGCCCATTCCTGTTAATATTTTTACAACTGCGTGAACATTCATTGGACCTCGCTGATGGATCTAGTGTATACATCCTACGTCGTCACCGCGGGGCAAAGAATGGGAGCGAAAAATATCTAGACTTTTGTGAGTTTGCGGATAGAGTGGAAGAGGGCATTGCCGATCCCCTTCGACCCTTGATGCGTGCTTCTTCTTCTTTTGTGAAACTCAAAACATTCGAAACAACCGGCAGTAGAGTTGGATCATCAGTTTCCAAATATCGCACCACAATGGTTCGCAGGTAGCTGAAGGGTGCGCCATTTTGAAGCTTCTCCGCAGCAGCTAGCCTTGCATCCAAATTCTTGACTTCTGCTTTCAAGACGTCTGTTTGCTCGCTCTTTAGGGCACCCTCTTGTTGAGCATCATCCAGAAGAGCTCCAAGCTCCGCAAGTTGCGAGTTCAAGACTGCAATCTGCCTATCTCGTGCTTCCAAGCTCGCCTCATCAACAATCTCATTACTATCCACACCAAAAAGGCCCGTATGCTTCTCCATCGCAACAGCGAGTGATGAGCGACCCATATGCATCGTTCTAGGGCTTAGGCTCGCATACGATGATCTGTCACTAGCAATGCTATCTTGTTGTTGAGGAGACATATGGTTTCGCGCACGGCTCCCCGAGCTAGAAACAGTTTCGTCCTCTTGGGATGGTGCAGGACCAAGGGCTTTAGCAGCTACTGCAGCAGTCCGATGAGCCGCAGCGGACGACAGCTCCGCACGACTCAACGCGCTCTTGAGTGATTCGATTTGTTTGTTCATTGACTTGATTGATTTAACCGACAATTTTCCGGCCTCCTCTGCTCGGAGCTCAGCTCCGCGTAGGGCCCTCTCCGCAGCTTCCAGGCGCATCATCGTGGTTTCTTGTCGCGCTTCAGCATCTTCAGTGGATGCCCGGGCAGCTGTCAGCTCCGTCTCGAGAGATGCAATCTTCTCCTGAAGCGCATCAATCTGTCTGTATGTTGTCGTCGATACCCCTGTCGCATCTTTTCGCAGCAGATCAACTGCCGCTTCCGCTTTCTGTGCTCTATCTAGGAGGGCATTCATCTGAGAATCAGCTTGCTTCAAAGTTGCGATTTGCTTGCCGAGGGAAACGTTGTCCTTCCGCAGTAGCTCCACTTCGGTTCGAAGCGTAGATGTCGCCGAGTCTATTGCAGCCTCTGATGCATCAGCAGACGTCTCCTTTTCTTGCAGTGCGATACGCGCTCTCCCTTTGTATGCACCAAACTCAGCACGCAAGGACTCTATCTCTCGTCGTGCCTCTTCCGCGCTCCGTTTTTCAGTTGTTATTGTCATTTTCAGCACTTGTAAACTCTTCTGCTTTTCTCTGATAAGCGCGAGACAATTGTCGAGTTCTGTGGACAGGCTTTCAGCTCGCTGTTCCTCTTCCTTCAACTTGTTTTGTTCCTCTACGAGTTGCGAGCGCAAGCTCTCCGCCTCGCGTCGCATCCTCTCCTCCATGTCGCGTTTCTCTGCGTTGATATCCCTCAAGTACGACTTGGCCTTGTCTCTCACTCGCACAATATCTGCCTGCTTTGACGCTATAATCCGCTCCAACTCTCCTACCTTGGCCTCCAAGATTTTCTTGTTGTCATCGACAGTGGAGCCGACCTCGGAAGCTTTCTGCTTAACCTGAAGGACGTTGTGGCGTTCTTGTTGCAATGCTTCCTCGCTCTTCCCAAGATCTGATTTAAACCTGGCGACCTCCCGTTCGGCGTTCGCAAGCTTCTTCTCCGCCTCTGCTTTACGGTTCTTCAAATCTTCAACTGTTTTTGTGTGATTCTCTTGCACGGCCTTGAGCTCTTCTTGAGCACTTGACAGCCTTTTCGATGTCTCAGCGAGCTCGCTTTTCGACTTCTGAGCGAGCTCATCACCAGCGACGTTCGCGGCCTTCGCAGAATGCAGCTCTGATTCCAGACGCGCGACAGTATCCTGCAGGCGGGACAAGTCTGCTTTTTGTTTTTCAAAGACATCCTTGTCGACTTGGACGAGTGAATGCGCACCGGGCCCACTCTCCCGTAGCGTGCTTTCTTTCTGACTCCCCGCACTTTCCGCTTCGCTCGCTGCCACAGCCCCCGCGGCAAGGGTATCTTTCTCGCGCTCAAGCTGCTTGCATACACTCTCAAGCTGCGTAATCCGCTCGGCGGCGGCATGCAACTCCCCCCGCAGCGCGCCCGCCTCTGAGTCCGCAGGCATCTGCCGGTTCGGCGGCGAGTGAGACTCCGGGCGCTCCTCCCTCTCCGCCTCAAGCTCTCTCTCCAGCTCGCGCACGCGGGTTTCCAAAGCCTCCTTCAATTTCCTCCCGCGCTCCGCCACGCGCTCTACCTCCGCCTCCGCCAGTCGCAGCCTCTCCTCCGCGCCGCACTTGTCCGCGACGGCGGTGCCCAAGTCGGCCTTCCCCGCCTCGACGAGGACGGCCATCTCCTCCGCGCGGCCCCTGCACGCCGCGGCCTGCTCCCTCTCCGCGCGGAGCACGTCCTTGACGAGCGCGAGCTCCTCCGCCTGGCGGCCGTTCTCGCCCTCCAGGCGGCCGACGCTCTCCTCCGCCTCCGCGCGCTGGCGCACGATGATGGCCTTCGCCTTCGCGCGCGCGTCGGCCTGCTGCCTCTTGAGCGCGTCGACGCGCGCGTCGGCGTCGCGGCGCGCCGCCGCCGCCGCGTCGCGCAGCGACGTCACCTCCGCGCGCAGCGTCTCCAGCTCGCCCATCGCCAAAGGGGTCGTGAGCACGCGCGCCGATGCCCGCTCTTGCGCCGTCTGTGCGCGTACCACGTGCCCCGAGTGCGCCGCCCAAGTGCTGTGGTGGAAGGCGAAGGCGGCGCGGTGGACGCGGTCGGTGCAGGGCAGGGCGTGTAAGCAGCGAGGTGAGAATAGGCGGTCTGCGGCTGGTGCTTGAGGCTACGCGGGCCGTGGCGCCGGTGGCCAATGGATGCGGGGAAGCGTTGTCGAGGCACGGTGTAATGCGGGAAGGTGGGACCCTCGCATTACACTATCTAATACTGTAATGTAGATCTTCATTACAGTTGGGGTGGGGCCACGTGTCCAGCAGGGCAAAGTGTCCAGCAAGGCCAAGTGGGTTCAGCAAGATGTACAAGCCCCCTTGTCATGTTCACCCCAGTCTTCACCCCAGTCTTCACCCCAATCTTCACCCCAATCTTCACCCCAATCTTCACCGCCCCCCCCCGCCCCCCCCTTACCCCTTCGCGACCTATCTCTATCCCCGCTATCCTCTCTCGTAAATTCGCCCTCTATCACTGCCGCGACATCGACACGCCCTCCCAATCGCCTCATACCCCTCGTCGCGACGCTCTGCCACTCACCGCGCAACACCCTCCCGCGACATCCTACCCTGTCGCGAGAAAGTGCGTCACCGCTTCCCAGCGACGCCGCTCGCTAAAAAACCGCGCCTGCTTCCCCCGCAACCCCGCGTGCGCACGCGTCGCAGTTCCTCTCTCCAGACGCGCATCTCTCGCCGCAGCACCCGACTAAAGAACCGCCCCTTTCAAAAAACGAAGGCCCGCCACTTGCGCTTACCTTTCCGCATCACTGCCCCGCGCGCTGCTGCGCTGCATCCTTTTTGGGCGTCGCATGCTGTCCTGCCGCACTTTCCTGCTGCACTTTCAACCGCCTCCGAGTCGCCGTTTCCTTACCGAGACACCCTCACCCGGTCTCGATCTTTGCTCAGGTGCACCACCTCCTGCGATTTATCTATCTCCAGTTTGTCTGACGCGTGCGGTGGAAACTTGACCGGTCATCAGAGACGTTTTCTTGACATCAGTTCCGCCAAAAGGGCACTGTCAACAGTTTACACTGTACACGTACGATATAATTATATAGTGTACGCAACAAAAAGCGCACACGCGCTTTTGAATACAGTCGCGCGACTTTGTACACTTTTGCATCTTCCTGTCCTGTTTGTTGGCATAACCTCATCACTACTACTACGAGTACCTCACACCCGCAATTACCATTCAACCAGCAACGAAAACCCCTCGCCTATTGTACCCTGTGTGGTACCACCCTGCGCTACATGTCTCCTATATACAACTCCCACTGTATGTTGCTCCGCTTGTTCTTGGAGACAACGCAATTAAACTTCTCAGCGCTTCAAACGAGCCCGCTCCGCTCCCATCAACACCCGCACCTTCTGTGCACGCCCACCCTAAAAATTTACCCTTCGTACCATACAATTCCAGTTTCGTGGTACTGGAGGCGACGCAATTCTTACAAATCCACCACATAACTCCAAACTACACATCTCCCACATGTCTCCCACACATGAACAACCACACTACTTGTCCTCGTCTCCTTGTCGTCACACCTTCCTGCACTGAAAACGTCCTACACACTCTACCAATTTCTCAACTCCCCTAAACACCTACCATTCCCCAACACCACCCAGCACCGCTGTAACCCTCACGCCAGCTGAGTTTCAACGTCCTCACAAGCGACCTGTTAGCAGTGACATGCAGGCCTCTCGTTGTGCAAGAAAAGTCACAAGAGTGGGAAACGCCCGCGACTCATAGTACGTCCGTACAGTATCGATCTTCATCGTCATGGTCATGTCAGACATTGACACTTCGAAGTCCGTCCTCCCTGGCATAAATCACCCAGTAAACCCTGTACAGCACTGTCACTGTCGTTCAGCCGTTGGTCCACTCCTAAAAAACAGCACCGCTTCTGCTTCCACGACAGTCCAACTCACGCAACTCTCCATTCAGTAAACGCAACAAAAGCTTATAGCTCCGCAGCGAAAACGCTACAACTGTCAACCGCTGCTGACAAACCGTCAATGTTGAGACTTGAGTTTCAGCTCACCAGCCTGTCTACTTTCCGGCCTGACGATTGGTCCCGTCCCCTTGTCCCAGCGCTCTCGCGCGACCGCAACAGAGAAACAAACAACTCAAAACGTTGATGATGCTCACACAAATTTTGCAAAAACAAGACACTCGATAGTTTGCGATCCCGTGAATTGCTCGCCGACTAGAAACAGCTACAGTAGTCCACACATTACGCGCGGTGAAATCAATTTATCTCTTTTGGTAGGGGTGCATCGCCCAGGATTGCGGAAAAAGTCACCATTGTTTATGGTTTCTTATTTATGGGTTGTCTGAGTTTGTAAAGCAGTCCCGCGGTTTAGAGCGTCTTATACTGTACAACAGTACAGTACGCTCTAGTCACATAAAACATGGGATGTCATCATAAGCTTGCAATTTGTGGCGTCCAAAAATTCACACCAAGACGTTTGGTCGCGCAGAGTTAGAAAGCTTAAACGAGCATACAACTAACCTCCACTGGAACATTTTTCCATCACTGTAATCCCCTGCGAGGGTTCCACAGATAAAAATGAGAGGTGCTTGTGCTGGTAGCTTTTTTTTCCTGTGATAGGTTCCATTTGCACTTGTCATCCCTGCTAAAACTTCCTACAGTGCTGGCTTTTTGTGATTCGCCACAAGATCGAGGGAATGGGCACAAACTCTTCTAAGGCGAAGAACGTTTCGTAACTGTTATGTAATAGCTCTTGTGTTCTTTGTGTGCCTATCTTACAACGGTAATTTATCGAAACGACGACTGCCATTTCTTCTGACCTAAGCGTCTCAGCAAGAGGACGAATGCCGCAGGGCATGGACCCCTTACCCTAACGACTGGCACGCCCATCTCACGCCTATGACGTCCTCATTTAAGAGGATTCATGGAACTTATGGTACACATCCCATTACAGGTTTGGTAGCTCGCACAAGTGTGTTTCGTGTAATTGTTTTGGACGATATTGAAACGAACAGAGACCGCTCGCTGACTTTATTTTTATCTCTCCATCTCATGAGATTAAAATTCCCATACTCGCGTTCTGTGTAGTGGAGTTAGAATGAAGATTTGCGCATCGAGTTGATTGCTGAGTTGTTGATAGACCTGCTCAGACACACTTTCAGAAACAAACGAGGTCTGCCGAAGCTGACGACAGTTGAGTTTCAGTCCTACAAAGCCCAGGAATGGAAGGGATGGGCCCCATCACGCAGTCCTTTCTCGAGGCAGTCTAGGGTAAATGTTCAAACGCATTTGCTGGAGATATTAAATGCTGTCGCGAACCCAGTACTCGGCCTAAAAGGATGCATGAATCCCTATGTTGACGCTGGAGCTACAGTTACATCCTTTTTATTGCGTAGAATAGTTAGTGAAAAGTAGGTTTTGGTCACTGTTCATGAAACTCACTCACTCCCGGCAGGGTGCAGAAGCGGCGCGCAATGATGGCGATTGCTTCGGATGCCACCCTCATGGAAGCCTTTGGGTCGATCTGTGGTTGCAATGATGGATTCTGAGTTGGGCTTTGAGAACGCATGTTGTAGAAAGCAGCGACTACCTGGACGTGATTGTAAAGTATCATTGGGACAAAAAGAACGTCCGAAATGCCAAAACTCGCCGCAGATCGCGTCCTGTTTGTTGTGAAGTCTTGATTTTCGAATCCGACACTTGCGTTGTATTCGCAGCTGAGCCAAGCAGGTTTCCCCGAGCGGTACACAACGGCGACCGTC
The DNA here is from genome assembly GCF_000350225.1 of Chondrus crispus. Classification (NCBI taxonomy): domain Eukaryota; phylum Rhodophyta; class Florideophyceae; order Gigartinales; family Gigartinaceae; genus Chondrus; species Chondrus crispus. The sequence continues at coordinate 498,485 of NW_005179169.1, forward strand.
TCATTACACGTAGTCGTGTAATATTGACCTTTGCCAGAATCAAGATAACTAGTCAAATCAGTCATCTTAGATTCTTCTTCTCGCGATGGGCCCCTTCCGGATGGAGGCGGGACAAACGTCCATGCTTGCCCAAGCGCAGCGGTGTTGAGTGGTGCACGAGCCTCAATAGCCCACACTTCAGCGCCCTTCCATTCCAACCCAATCGTGAATAATCTTTGGATTGGTTGACAAACTTCACGCACGGTCCGGCATCCCTGTGTTTGATCGATAAGCCATGCTTCCAGCTGTGGGGAACTCGACAGAGCTAGGTGGAGCTCCAACTTGTTATTCTGCGAGACAAGGCGTATTACAGTCTCGGTGGCATATTCCAAAATTTCGGCCTTGGATCTTGGGTTCAAACGTGGCGGCGGTGTAGGTAGTGCGTCAAGCAGCGCTTCGAATCTCGAGTTCACCTTGTTTCTGCTTTTCTGGGTGTATGCTCTATGGGCTTTTCTCCGCTCCTGGTTGGATTGACCCGTAAGTCCGCGCGACGTTGGCGACTGGACAGAAGGACTCGGACTATTGTCGTGGATGTCTGTTCGGCTGGTTCGCTTGGTCACCCGAGATGAGGAACCCGCGACGGGAAGGTTGTGGTAGAACATCGTATCTTGCGGTTTTCGCTCATACATCGCTGTCTGTGGCTGAGGCGCCTTGGGGTCTGGCGGAAACCCCGTTGCACCCTCTCTAGAGATGTCCTGACCCGTGGGGATGATGGTGGGGACGTTAATTTCGTGGAATAGATCGTAGGAATTGAGCTGATCTCGCGGCTTGTGCGGGTCTGGGTACTGCACGGGAGGTGCGATTGGGTTGGGTTGGCCCAGGGAGCTCGGTTGACCAATAATATTGGATCCGTGAACCATGTGGGCCGGGTGCCCTTGTGCGGCGGCAATAGGTAAATTCGCAGGGAAGGCCGAGGCGAGGCGGGAGATGGGTTGATGTTGAAAGGAAGGGTTTGGGCGAATGGAAGAGGCATCAAAGGCCTCTTTCGGAGGTGTTTCTTCGTCGGGTTGGCTCGGGACGTTGGCCATTGTGAATTCGTAAACAGGTTGAGGGATTGTGGCTTTAAGTACGGCTTGAGGGGAACAATGTTGAGGCTTGTTAGGATTGGCAAGAGGATGAGGAATAAAGCCAAGCGTCATGTGCCGAGCAAAGTCAAGTGCGAGCTCGGGGGCTCGTGGCAAGGATGAATTGCGTTGTGAAGTGGGGCGATGATGAGAGCGAGGATAGGAGTGTAGAGATTAGAGGTGAGAGAGAGGACAAGGTGGTTTAAGGGTTGGAGACCGCGGCGAAAGGGAACGGGCGGGAGGGTTTTTTGTCAGATATTGGGGAGAAGAAGCGATGCGGATGAAATGGATGATGTAAAGAGGTGAGAGAAGAGGTGTGTGTATGTAGGAAAGAGGTGTAACGGAGCAGCTGGGAGGGAAACAAGGGGAGAGGGAATTTTGGGACATACAAACGGGGGGAAGCAATGCACGAAATCTAGAGCGCGGAGGGTGTTTACAGGAAAAGGAAGAAAAGCTTGGGAGCGAGGGGGAGGCGGGATGGGGGCGGAAGGAGGGCGGGGAAAAGAAAGCGCCGCGTTTGTAGGAGGGAGAAATCAAAAATGATTTTGGGAGGTCGGAGCGATTCAATGACAAGGTTAGGGGTGGGGGGAAGAAGAGGGGTGAGAGGTGGCTGGGGAAGAGGCACAGAGTCGGGGGACTCGCTTACGTGTGAAGTGGCATGGGAAATCCAAGCGCTAGACGTGTAGTGTATGTGGGTGTGTGATAGAGGGGGGGGAGGCGGTGGTGGGAGATGCAAAGAGAAGCGAGGGCTCTGGTCAACTTAGATAGAGGGACCCACGAGAAAAACAACTAGCAGAGGCAGTTGCAGTCGGCAAAGACAGACGGAGGTAGAAACCGAGAGCGAGGGGCACGGAAAGATCTGTGGACTGGAGGAGGACATGGGCAGGATGAGGAACAGGCTCTGACTGCTAGGGTGGAAATCATGAGGAGGCTATAGCTACAGGCACTGAAGTGAAGTCAGACGCCAGCACAGACGTAAGGAGACAGGATCGCTTACAGACATTTGCGCTGCGGGGATTAAACACACGGGATGCTTTTAGGTCCCCCCGCAAATTCACTCTTTTCGACAATATTCTTTTTTTGTCAAGGTAAAATTGATTTGACGCACAATAAAGCCACGTAAGTCGAAGTCATTTTCTTTCTGGCCGTTCTACGCCGCGGCGTGCGCGCCTATTGGGCGAATAAAGCGATGACTCTCCGCAATGACGCTCCAATTGGACGAGCAGTGCCGAAGCACCGGGAACGCTACGGCGGCAGTAAATTATCCAGGCAGTTAGGAATGCCTGCCTCGGATTGCTGTATTAAAAGCACTCTGTGCTCTACAAATAAAGACGCCAAGGAGGCGGCGCCCAACGAATTCGGGGCATTCTCACAGAGGGCCCGAATTCGCGCATATTGGAAGGTTGCCTGTATCTTACAAGTACAGTACCCTTGGTACCTTACCGCAATCTCCTTGGTACGTGCTGCCGGCAGCATGTCAGTCGCCTGCTCGATTCGACCGTTCTCCCGCTCTTTACGGAAACGGACAGCTGCTCTCCCCCACACCCCCCTTCCCCCACCCCGAACTTCGTTTCTTCTTCTGTCGAGAAGAAACGGCGACATAGCCGTGGACAGCTATCTCTGCACACGCCACTGTACGTGCAGTTGTCCGACCTTTCTTACAGTTGTATTTTTCCCCCTCCTCCGCTTCTTCCCTTCAATTCCATCGCTCTCGTCTCAAGACTCTAATCCTCGCAAGACTCGCCGTTCTGTGTCTACCGCCAAGACTTTAACCCCACTCACTATCTCTCCAGGTATTTGTCTTTCTATGTACAAGTTGACGCCTTTCACGCCTTGCGCAGGCCCCCCGGGCGCATTCTCTCCGTTGTCGCCTGCTAACACCTCATGTACTTCTGTACTTGTACTGTAGAAGGTTGGCTGGACAGTATCCTGCGTATGCAGCCGTTGCCATGTCACCGGTACTCGAGTAGTGGACATCCTCTTCGTCTACGGCGGCGGAATTCGCGCTTGTCCCGGCCTTGTCACCGTTTCGACAAAATTATAGAAACCAAGCCGCACAGCCTCATGGTACGAGACGATAGTGTACCATTGGTACAGTACAGCAGTAGAATACAGTGGTCACATTCGGCTCACCCGCTTTCAGCCGCGTCTGTACAGAGCACTGAATGCCACCCACAACACCGACCACAACGCTACTACTGTACTGTACACGGCACCTGCTCTCCGCATCTCTCCATCTCCTTCCTTTTCACACAAGAATGTACAGTGCCTCCTACGATATAGTGCTATAGCGTGACATAGCTCTAGCTATGGCACTATTGGGGCGATGGCACTATATAAAGGAGGCTCAAATACATATATTTGGGGACAAAGCACACTGCTAACACAAACACAACTAAATAACTTCATCCTTTGAGTACTGAACCATGCCCGATGATACACGTGTGAGCTTATGATAACCTGTGCCAGAGGGTGAGCCATAGCACTATATAGAGGGAAGCACTACTAAAGTAGGCACTATTGAGCGACCCCCCCCCTGTAACTTGATACTGTACCGTTGGGTACCGTACGAGCGTACATGTGTAAACAGACACCCACACTGAAGCCCTCGATGCACCAAGAATACATTCAAACTTCCTTCTTTTCTGTCAGCGCAATACCCGAGATCATGACCTCATCCTTGTGATCAGGACAGAAGAGAACAAATGTGTCTAAATTTACTAAAGCTACAGCTACGGCTACGGCAGAGGCTTCCTTGTTTAAATCAAATACAAGTACAGCAGTACTACTCGCAGAAGCACGCCACACTGGGGCCACACTGGGGACCACACTGGGGACCACACTGGGGCTGGGCTACACTCCGCTGTTTCAACTCACTACTGTACCCTTGGTACAGTACACTGTACTGCATTTGTCAACAGCTTCTTCATTATCGTGGTGATGCTGTCCGTCGCCGTGCCCTGAAATATATTTTCTTGCCGTCTTGCCATGGCCCCGAGGCTGGAATATAAACGATAAATATCTCCAATCCCGCATCCCTCACCACCTCGCAAGCCCTTCTGCCTGCGCATGCTAAAAATAGAAATATGCTTTCCCACTGCCTGCACGTCGCCACCGTCTCAATGACCGTCTCAATGATTTCTTCTCCGCAGCCCCGACTCTGCTCTGCTCTAAGAACAAACTCTGTGAGCCGCGCTTCTCTGTTGGGATCTTGACTTGCCGAATAAACCGATCCCATTCTTTAAAAACCCACTCTCTTACCTCGTCCCCCATAACTTTCGCCCACTCGCCATCCAGAGACAGACACGCGCAACTCCATCCACTTGCTGCTTCCACGTCCAACTACCGTATGAATCCCCGCTGCTCCTCCTTGGTCTCGATGCCGGCAACACCGCTTCAACCACTCACCAGAGATTCCTCCTGCTCGCTCTCGCGTCGCATTTGGTCAGCTGCTGTGTGTGGGACATGCACACGTACTAGGAGCCGCGATCGCCTCTGCATCTCCGTACTCATCCATCCATCAATAATTTACGGAGCTGCTGAGCACATATGCTGCCTGCACCGCACTGTATGAAACTGTTTAAGAGACCTTCAGCGCTTCCGCATAAAAAACACACATTCTACCCCTTTTTCTAGCCCATAAATATTTCTAAATCACATACTGTACCAACAGTACAGTACACCGCATGCGCAACAGCCCGCCACATTTCGTTCAAAAAAAAAAAAAAAAAAAAAACACACACAGACCAGCACTCTCAATTCCGGGAATCCAATTTGCAGCTAATCAGCGAGAGAGCTGACCACTCGCTCGCCCTCCTCCTTCCGTGTAACATGTTAAATGCTGAGAGCTGCATCCCTGCATCACTCCATGCTCAATAATCTATCGATACACGAATGCTGGCCCCAATAGGCGCCTTCTCGTTAGCGCTACTTTTCGCGTTCTTTCCGCTCGTGCCATTTGCCACCACGACTCGTCTCATTGTTCAGATTTCGTAAAGAACTCGGGACCATGATCACAGTAAGCCAGAAGGGTCATCCCCATGATGTCTCAACTGCAGCCCCTTCTTGGTCCAATCAGTTACATTGACAGTCGGACATCTTTTTTTTCAAGTCAATAAATGCATTTTTACTCTTGACAGAGCCGACCAATTGAATCAGGACAAGTTTTAACATAGGAGAAGCAGTCAAACTATTTCTTGTAAACGAGGGGCAGCCTTATTTGTCAACTCGCAACTGAAGACATCTCAGCTTCGACCAGCACCAGTATCTGTGCGGTAATCGTCTACGAGGTTTCGCGTTGGCACCCAAGCGCTATCTACGGGTAGATACACATAGGACATACCGTACACCATTGGGTACTGTACCTGCCATTGTCGGTACCAAGGGTATCATATGAAAGAAGCAAATTATCCCTGCTCCACCTTGTTGCAGGCTCCCCAATCCTCAAAACAATGACCTTCGTTTCAATGTACTGCTTCATGGACCCCACAATTGGGTGATGGGTTGCGTCTGTTGTCGCTGCGCCAACGTTCCTGAAAACAATCACTTCCCCTTCCACCCCTCCGGATTCATACTGTTGTCCGAAACGCAGCCGCAGCTAAAAATTTCTCATTGCTGACAAACTGCGTTTGTCGCGCAACGAAAAAGAACGCTTGACCCAGATCGGGAGACTCCGCTAGCGTCAATCATAGACGACTTCATCGTTCACGTAACTGCAATGCTGACGTCGATTTCCCAGGCCGCCAAAAAGCAGGCCATAAAGTGAGGCCAATGTCGTTGAAGAAGAAGCTATCAATAGCGTCATTTTGATTTTGATGAATTCACAACATATCCATTTTGGGATGTCGTCTATTCCTGTAACAATGAAGATGAGACGTTCCCGAATGAAGGTTAACTTGCGTGTTTACATTCTTACGAGTCTTCTTCGGCTCGAACATGTTCTTGCAGGCTTGAAGTGAAGGTTTCTTGTTGATCCAGTGCTCATGTGAACACAAGATTACATACAATTGGATGGACCACGCCAAAAGATATGAAGTGTCCTTTCCAGCAGAACACAAACACAATTCCATCTACTGTAGAGTTCTTAGAAATAGCAGGCGTAGTTCTTTTCACAGTTGGCTACAATTTGTTGCGGAACTTCGTGAAAGCAGGAGTTATTTAAGGGTACAGTACAGTACTACGGTATACTCAACCTCAACGCCACTAATATAACATCAGAAACCGAGCTATACCGAAACAGACCTCGACATATGGCACTATTGCGTGAATGGCACTATACTGAAAGCGCCAAAACACAATCATTTACATACAGTTGTCTCTGATCGCTCGCTTCAAACAGGACATGTGCTGTTTGAAGCGAGCGATCAGAGATGCCAGGCTTTGAAGCGGAATTCTACTGTACCTCTCAATAGGCGACAGCTGCGAACGTCCCTGCCCCCCCCCCTGGCCGCTCCCTCCTCCCTTGCACTCGCTCTACCCCTCCTCCCCTGCGGCGCCCCGCCCAGATGTTCTCTGCCAAAGTCAAGCAGCAGATCCCGTGCCCGCTGTGCGTGATGCGACGCTACGTGCTGTGCGTCGCACAGCACAGTGTGCGACATGTGCAGCGGGCACACGTGTATGAACACGTGTAGGAAGTATGATAACCGTGCCAAGGCGTTTTGCATAGCACTAATGCGTGGGAAGCACTACTCAAAGTGGCACTATTGCGCGACCCCCCCCCCCTGTAAAACCATTCCGCGGTGGACAGCGTATAAAACTGCCGCACAGTACCAAGGGTACTGTCGTATCACCAACGATTCGAATCTGGGCTGGTCTTTGTATGAATGGACACGTTTACAATTATTTAGGCCATCGGCAGTATGTGTACAGTACTCGATTTTCAATAAGGGTGTGGCGGTGTGGTTCCGTGGATGCATTATACGTCCTCACGTGCGAAGATTTTAGTTGCCCGAGGACAGCACACTGCACTGTATCGTTTTTAAAGACTGAAGACGTGTGTGAATATGCGGAATGTTTTAGACGCCCAACTGGGCATAATTGTCAGCAATAACCGCATTCTCATATGGCAGCAACGATGGCATAAGAGCGCTTTCAACAGTCCGTCTGAGATAGGACAAGGACAGAGTGTTCTCACTACCTGTGAGTGAGCGGGTGGACAACAATAACACATTTGTTTTCTGGAGAAAATACTAGGATGCTGATCTATGACCGGGGGTGAGAGACATTGAAGACTTACGTAGCATCCAGATGAGGGACGATTAGAGGGACGGGCTGTACCATGACTCAAAATAGTTTCCACAAGCAACCCTGGCATTATTGTGCGCCCCCACCGCAAATGCAGCACTTCGGTGGATTGTCCAATTCAGCTTGCAGTGGAGCTGATCTGGCCAGTCGAGCATGGCGGCCTGCCCCATAATAAAAACTGTTCGCGTTCCATATGTCAAGATGGAAGGCCCGTACCCATGCGTGCCTTTTCTTTTGGCTTCGCTTCGCCGACACGAGTGTACTGCCTATCGTGTCTGACAATTGAGCTCAGATGAGGTCACTATTCGACATTCTTTTCTAGACACATGATTGCTCGCCAGGAACTGGAGAGGTGCACGAAGATTACATTGAGATGTGCGTTCAGCTGACTACATCCCACTGAGAAAATACCTTCCTTCCAAGCCGCGTTTGGGAAAGAAAGTATTAAAGAAGAAACACGTTTACAAATACTGCGCTGGAAATTTTTCTTTTTCAGCATCCTCGAAATCAAATATACAGTTTAGGAATCCAACAGCAGGTTGAACTTGTTGTATTACAGTATTCCTTCGTCAAGCACTCAAAACCGGTAGTATCTCAATGTTGCACGAGAAGTTATCGCCATGGGCAATACGTTGAAGAAACGCCGTCCGAATTGACCTTCAAAATTTGCAAAAAACGTTTTTTGTTTTGTCACACAGAGGCTGGCCTCCTTTCATGTAAGACGAAGGTCCTCTAAACACCAGAGCAGCTGATGCTAAACATGTTGAACTGACTGACCCTGCCTGGAAGTGTGGACCACAAACAACGTCAAGCATCCACCCTCTTTTGAACGAAGTCGATCGATATTCTTGCCGAATTCCGAGGGATGAGTACAACGGGGGAAGCCCAGTGTGTGCGGTGTTGTACTGTAGTATATCGCCACTCCACACTTGTTATGGATAGGTACTGTGCCCCAACACAAAGCCCAGGCACATTACTGCAGATAACAATGTGTACATACTTTGTCAGAAGGAGAGGAAAAATTGTCTCAATGATGGTGGGTTGCATGACGGGTAGGACGAGCCACTCAGATCATGCTGTGCATGGAAAACATGGTACATAAAAAGCCTAATTATTTATTTAGAAAACAACAAGTTCGAACCGCTTTGGTCCATTCGGGTTATGATCCAGTCCTGCGATTAGAAAAAGGGAAATATTCGTACCTTTAGAAAAACGTACCCGTACCCTTAGAAAAATGGGATGCGACTAAACCTTGATGTATGAGGACACCGGATCGTGCATATGCGTGTGCAATTAGCCCGCCGAATGCTCAGCGATTTCGGAATTCGGGTTGTTACTCTATCCCGTATTCTTTCCAATGATAACAACAGAGGATACCTGCAGAGCAAAACATTTCATCGCAGTGCATTGGGTTCTTCCCATTTTAGCGCTTCATCTCAATGGAGATGCGGGGTTTCCTTTGCTCAAGCAAATTTCAACTCAACAGAGCAAGCGACCTAAAACGCATGGCACGGCACCTCTGCGAGGTCGTTGGTGGAAATTTCGTGAAGGCATCATTTCCATTGCTGTGTCATGCTGTTTTTCTGGGAAGAAATAGTGTTTTTGTCTTTATTGCGATGCCTTCTAAAGTCAAGGTGTAGAGGTATATACGTAGGGGAAGGTCCATGTATGTAACGATGTCTTCAAGCAGCTCATAATACTTACATGTCAGCATGCAAGATGCCCAAATGATCAAGACTGCGAAAAAATATCCGGCAAGACGCCATCACACTGCGACAATTCAACAACAGCCATATTGAACTGTCCTGGACAGGAAGGCAGCGACATCCTATCTGGTGCTTCAATCGCGGCCGCATGTTCTGCCATTCGTTCAATGCGACAATGGAAAAATCATAGCAGAGATACAATGGTGACGGACGCAAAATGGCCCAAGTCCCGTTTCAATGCTAAGGCAACTTTCGCGTTTTGAAATCTGCCCGGTTTTCTTTCTTTTAGTAGCGCGGGCGGGGGGGGGGGGGGGGGGGGGGGGTAAAAAGGGTTTTTTTTGATGCTGTCATGAGAAATTCGTGCAATGAATTGGGTTCTTTTTTCTGTCACCGTTCTCAGATGCTGTCAAATGCGACCAGAACATAAATGAGAAGGTCTGCCTAGGTCCTCTGAAGATATCTCTATGAATCAAGGACAATTGCGTATTCTTCGAATTGCATACATTCTACGAATACCTCCAATTCGAAGAGAGGAAGGTGCTTTTCTCAACACTTCACGCGAAAGATGTGGACAAAATTCAAATCAACAAGGGCCGTGATACGAGTTTATTATTTGGCCTTTCAAAGAAGCTACAGTAGGTTACGCATCTCGTCTCGATGAATATGCCTCGAATCGCGAAAAAATACTTTTTCTCAGAAGAATACGTGAACAGGATGTCGTTGAAAGGTGCGATGAATAGAAAGTAACAAGAGTACAGTATTGAATTTGATTTACCTAAGGTGTGCCCATGCGCGCGAATCGCCCATCAAAAAAATAATAACATGACACCTGGGATATTTATCTTGCAAGAGCTCGATGTCGACAGACACCTTCCGAACAACAGAGACTCGCTGTCACTTCGGTTTTCCCAATGAAAACTGTTTTTGTTCGCAAATTTACAGGTGCCAAGCAAGGCTATGTTGCTTTCCCGTTTTATGTGAAGTCCGTCCGGACTAGTGCTGAAGTAACGTTTCGCGCATACAGTTCGTTTCACCATTGCATTCAAGTCATGGAAATCCACAGCAGTCCCTCCACATCTCAACAAATCAGACAGATCGTTGGAAAGTTTGGAATGGAGGTGACTCTCATCTATCTTTGTGCATGTCAGTCTCCTCTCCTTACCCAAATTATTCTATAGGACGTCTTTCGAGTAAAATTTACTTGACGAACAGCGGTAAACATAGTGTCAGAATTCTAAATGGCTGTTCGCCTCCTCTCCTCGACTTTCTAGACATTTTTTAAAAGCACTTGTTGCCTCAAGAAGTAGAAGCGTGACCAACGATCCGCGGCTTCCGGCAATACTCCGATGTCCTTCCCTATGGACTGTGAACATAACGATGCGGCGTTCATGGTAGAGATGCATACAAGTCTCTGACTTGTCGTGCCCGCACAATGCGAACAGATACGGATGTGAAACTTACACAATTCATGCGCAGAGTTCTATCTAACGACGGGAAAATCACCTTATAACCACGTGGCGGTCGAGATACCATTCTACATCTCACTCCACGTTAAGTTCTGTCTCTTCCCTTTCGCAGCAATATGGATGAGAAGTCCCCTATTTTTGATGCTGCTGCAACTACTTCTATTGTTTCCTCAATTGATAAATCATTCTCACGTTGCCCGCGCTCGCTACGTATGTATTGGCTCAAAGTCATTGCAGTGTGAAATCGCCAAACCAAGGTGAAAGGCAGCTACAGTAGGATTGATCCAGTGTCCATCATGAGAGCAGAGGTCTAGAATTTCAAAAGACTCGTTTCCAATACGCAGTCCTCTGCAGAGAGTCCTGGACTAGAAAGTTGCATACTCTTTGCAAGCCAACATCTCATACCATCAAACACAGAACTGTAGCTGTCAACCACAGACGCTTCAAGGAAAAATCAAAACGACTGAAAACAGTACATGATTGCTACCAGTGCAGATAAAGCGAGAGCTAAACCAGTTTCGCTTCCTCTCGGTCCAATTTCGCAATCGCTTCACCGATCTCTAAGGACAGAGTAAAACCCCTGAGGTCTAGTTCCAGTATGTATTAACCGCTAAAATGCCCATACATCACTGTTTGTGCAACGGTACCTATGGTACAGTATCCGTGTATCGGGAGCGAGAGAGGTCTCAGTCCTTCGCATACGTCATTTTCTTGTCGAGGAAATGTTCCAGAAAAGTACGAAGGTTTCCAGAGTACCGTTCCGAAAGCACAGCTGATGACTGCTTTGTCCCGACGCAACCCTGTGCTTTGCACTGATTGTATCCTTGTTTTCAATTGAGTTGATGCGTAAAAGGAATGCCATGCTCCATGACTGTACCATGACGGCATTGGAAAGCACGTTTTGGTTCCTGCACGTAACCTGTTCGGTCACGCTTTCAGAAACCGATGCAATGGCTCATCTAGACTCAACCTCTCGATGAGCAACGTCTTCATTGAAAGCCCGGGCAGGGGAGTAAAAGAAGACTAACTCAACAGATCGTCGATGGGCCAGGAATTTCCTTGGATAAACGAACGCCGTTGAGAGGGTCTGGAATGCTCCAAGGCCAACGAACCAGGGTATTTAGACTTTGCGTACATGCAACAATGAACAGAGAACAATAAGAGGTTTGTATTTCTCGTCAAATCTTCCATGAATGGTAAGCTTATCTTCGCTGATTATTGCCTTCTAGTCCTTCCAACCCAATGAAGAGAACATTGCTCTCGCCACTCTCGCCGAGAGCGATTGTCTCTGTGATCCAGCGCAGTTTCGTTCGACTTGCCGTCGTTTTCCTGCCTCACAGGGTTCATGAGTACATGATGGGAGACAGGAACGACGTCGGGAAAGCGAGAAGGTAGATAAAGGGCGAGCCTTCCTTTTTGACGAAAGTCAGCATTGCTGACGTCAATGAGCGCGCCACCAGCTGCGATGCGATTAAAAGTTCATTCCAGTACTGATTTTCAGCTCACAATGAATCGTGAACCCCAAAGGCACATCTCAAGAGTACGGTTTCAGAACAAATCCACTGTGTATCGCTTGAGGAACTGAGAGGGTTCCTTCAAACAGGAATAACATCATGCATACGTTTTCCTGGCCAAACCTTCTGTCTGAAAAACTTGAAGCCTAGACCAGAACAAGGTTATTCGCTAGGGTCGGGTCATAAGGCCATCCATCGGTTTTAATGCAAGATCTGCCTGACTGCCGGCGCATCACGAACGGAAAAGCGGCACGCGAAGTTAGCATCTTCGTCGACGTCGGAATGGTTTTCTGTGATGTGAAGTGTGCCGCACACGCCCCAAAGAAGTAGTTTGTTCGCGGAACGAGTTCAGTTTCTAGTACAAGCCGGCCAGGACAAAGAAGAAAAACAGGTACGGACATACGAAAAAACACTGTGGTAGTGCATCGCAGGGCGGTCATGACAAATACGCAGGCCAGCATGCAGCATGCCAGGAAAGCACCCCACGAGGTCAGGGCGAGCGGATCAAGCTCCGGTTTTGCATTTCGAAGGTTCTCGCGACACTTTGCCTTCATCACAACGTGTACCAATAAACAGACAGGGAGACCCCTCGTTTGGACCCTCATGCTTGGCCCTGAGGGTCGGCTGTGCCGAAGGTTAGGTCCTCCACCGCCGGATAATATCGCTTTATGAGAGCCATTCAAACTCCAAGGTACTGTGATGGATACACTACCGAATTTCACAAAGTACACTGCGGAGGAACCGCAACCATAAGAAGAAGAAGAAAATTGGTGAAATTGCAATCCTCCCTTCAAACGACCATTTCTGGCGTTGACTGTAGACTCTAAAATACAACTCGCCAGCACGAATGATTCTCTCTTCGGACTACAGTATTTCAAAGATAGGCTGACTATTTACGTGGAAGTGTGGCAACTGAGATATATTGCACCACTGTACAATATTTCTTCAGCACCTTAAATAAAAGTAGAACCCAATTGGAGATCCTGGGTACGGAAATTTCTTTCATAGTGTTCCGTACTGAAGAGGAGTGGAGTGGGCCCAAGGTGGCGTTTTTGAGTGCAAGTCCCCTTTCATAGCCATTGAACTCAAGGCTGAGACAGCTTTAGACGACGGCTTTGTATACCAAGCTGATACAAATACTGTAGTCTGTATTGGCTACATTCAGTCCGTGCGTAGTTGAAATGGTACAGTACCCTTGAATAGAAGGTAGGGACAGAAATGACGGCACAAGGCAGGCATCGTTTTGGCCTCTCACAAGACTATTGCACGCTACCAGGACATTGCCATAGAGTCTGTTCTAGTCACAAGATCCATGGTTTCCGCTATACAGTAGTGGGTGGATGTGCTGATGGATCGGTCAATCAGCGGTCAATCAGCAATAGTGTTCCCTTTGCAGTTGTGCAGATGGGAATTACGGATGGAAATTGTGACCCCAAGCCCGGATGAAAAACGGCTGTACAGGCCTTTGGTGCAACAGAGATGTGTGTCGTGGGTTGTCGTTTTGTTGGAACAACAACGCGGTGTGGTGGTGGATGGGAAACATACAGCGAGAAGATTTGCGGACCCAGGTGTTTTAAATTGGGGAAGAGGCGATAAAATGATTAAATTGCACAGGAAGCGTTTGTTATATCAATACGTGCATTTATGGATGCACAAAATGATAAATATCTTCTGACACTTACATCTTGATATGTATACTACAAGATGCCCCATAACAAGACTCTAACATGGACTTCCTCATTCAGAGACATCGCCTAAGAGATGCCAGCTGATTCTGCACGTCTTGCGTGAGTCTTCGTCGGTCTTGAGATGTGAGATCGGGCGGTTTTCAATTGCAGAATCATGATCTCCTGCTTGAGTCCGTTGCGGCCTAAAGCCTCGTGCCCGTCGACGAAGGGCAAAACCAACTTCTGTCAATATTCCTTTGTCGCTTCCATTGCCCAATCACACCCCTTACCAATCAATCCAGTCTCCTCTACAGTATCGTCGCTCCCCCGACTGCCAATACAGTATACTGTACACCATTCTCAACTTGCGATCGTATTCCAGAGTGTAAGGATGACCCTTCGGCCAAACCGATTGATGTCAACAGAGAGTATCAAATAAAATAGCTTCATTCATCCTCCACACCCCGACACCTGGATCAATTGAAATTTGGCACGAAGCAGAAACGCTACCACAATGCTTGCCAATGCGCATGCGCCATCGCGAGCTCTATGAAATTCTCAATACAGGTAAATCTTACTGTAGCTGGAAACTAGACGAATGCACAACATGAAAGCTCTCGAGAGACTGCTTTCTTAGATAACACTCTTGACTCTAATTCATACAATCCGTCTTCCGCCCTTGGGGCCCTTGGGCGGATGAGCCAAAACGTTTGCTGAATGAAGCGCATTATTGTCGAGGCAGGCTTCACACGGGCATGCTCGACTCATTCCTCTTGATAGGCGGTATCATATGTGTCGATGACAGTAGCACGGTACTTAACCACCGTATATGTCCTAAACCCGCCCCCTTTGTAGTCGTCATTGTGCGTGGCGATATGAACCTTCTGCGATATGAACCTTGTTGCGATATGAACCTTGTTGCGATATGAACAGTGTTGCATCTAAACCTAGTTTTCCTTGTATTTGTGTCTTCATGACAAACGTTCGTGCAATCAGATTGACAATTCTTGGGTTCCAAGTCGAGAAAGTAACCCATTCCTTTGCTCTCAAATCGGCAGCCCTTGATACCAACAGCAACTCGATGTTGAGTTGACAGTATCTCTCGCATTGCCCACGTTGTTACTTTTGTCTAAGTATAGAATGCATTTGATGCAGAAATCCGTCATTTGCGGCAACTCACAAACAGTTACCTTTTCAATCACATTGTACGCGATATTTCTGCGTGACGTAGGATTTCGGCATTGCGGCATGCTTGCCAGACAGAAGCCTAACTGATTACCGTTTGCATGGCATGTTCAATGACATTCTCGATCTCATGCTTCTAATCGATGCAAGGAACCTCAAATTTGCACGGTACATCGTTCAAAATCGATGACCGATACAGTATCATAGCGTAGGACAACATTCTGCATGTCCGTATGCTGCGCTTTGTGCCACTGTCCTCGTTTACAGTTTACAGGGACAAATTTTGCTTCGCCTTTGAAGCCCCCTGCGGCGGATATTCATAGCAGTAATCGACCACGTCGTCGCGGAGTTGACAAGGTGGTACCGCTGAGTAACTTGGGTGCATTAAAGAGTTTGTCTTGTCTCTCCCTCACTGAAGAGTACTTTCGGACCAAGATAGAAATGCATCATCGTGGTGGTTGTCAGGAATTGGTGCAATCTTTGCCCAAATTTGAAGCAACTCTTCCTGGTTTCCTGGATACTGTAGAGTGCCTGCGCTCCTCCTCTGTAAACTTAATTCTAATGAGGCGGACGTACGAGTCCTGTAGTTTGCCATGCTGTCCTTTGAGGGCCTTCGCAATCGCCATGACGGTGGGAGGCACAACATCTTTTCAACCCAAGCGTTACGCCGGCAGCTCCATCAAGAGCCCTAGAACTATGACTACCTGAGGTCAAGGAAGGAATTATGGATTATTGAGAGCTTCACACTTTTGTGCAGTACTGTACTATTGTGGCTCTATTTGCGGTGTGAGGGGTATTGAACGGCAGATGAACGTAATGGCGGTGAGAACACGTTGCCCAATGTCGCAAATCCCCCCATCGTGATTCAAAGAGATGTGGAAGTGTGTAGTGCTGTACCGACCTGTACATTGTGCGACGGTACAGAACGGTACGGTATATCGCGATGGGGCTCGAACACTGTAGGGGTCATGGTGACACGAGTTGACGTGGCTACCAATGTGTGATACTCAGCACGGCACGAATATGAACAGCATTCACGTTGTGCCTCAGTTTGAGCAAAGTCAACATCCCTTCTAACACAGGTCGCGAGGCAGAACAGCTGCATGCCGAAACAACCGCCGTTAGTCAGATGTCGCTAAATGAAACGGTAATGTCAAGGTGTTCAACGCAATGACCTCAACTTCACAAGAGCAACAGACGTGATGAACGAAACCCTTACCTCAAGCGTATAGACCCTTGAGTCAATTTCATCGTCCGTCTACGGAACACTGGTCTAGCTGGAATCCAGCAAAAGAAATTGAATTGTTGCAACCTCGTTCCATCAAAAACTCGAGTGATGGCCACTGACGTGTCAAGTGTTGACGCAGGATATGTACGGTATGAAAGGGGAAATTTTTGCACAGTAAATTACTGTACCGTTGGTGCTTTTCTCCCTTTCAGCATTCCCGAGAGGTTCCATAGCTTTGTGCGTACTGTACTGGTTGCAACAGTGCTCGAAGAAACCGCCTTCCGCCTCCATTGGACAGCCTGTGCCGCGCACTACAATCTAGTGGCCAGTGAATTCACAGCGTTTCTCAAGGGGCCGCAATCCATACTGTACTGCATGTGAATGGCACTGCCCCTACAGTCAACGAAATCTTACGCGCAAAGGCTGTGTTGGGGCGAAAACGGGGTACGTCGTCCCGTGTCTTACCCGTGTGTGTTCTTTTTGTGATGTGTCTCCCCTCGCCCGTACAGGACGACCAAAAACCACCGCGTTTATACTCTTTTTGCGCACGGTCTACAATTACTAACTTAGACTTCCAATTACTTACACCGGTCCCAACCACGTGTCACACAACCACCCACTTAGGTGGGGCCACGGGCCCCGGCCACTCAGATTTTGCCTTTGATTTTGATTTTTCTTCACCCTCCAGCCTATATCAACACAGACCTGGGGCTCGGACCCCCCTTCCCTTCTTGTGGTATCTGCTGTCACTCTCCGCTCGCCTTTCTCGCTCCATCCCAGCCTCGTTTTAGCTCTTCCGGCCTCCTGCTTCCTGCGCTGCTTAGCTCTCGCGGCTCTTCCACATTGCCTCCTTGGTTCTCGTCGTAGCTTAGACATCAAGTTGCCCACAAAATCGAGAGGCTGGCAGGTGAGGTTTCAGTCCCAGCGTGCCCTCTTTGGCCCCCTTCATAGCGTAATACGATGGCGAGGACCAAGCAGAAAGCGGCGAAAAGCACGGGAGGTAAGCGTCCGCGGAAGCAGCTCGCTCTGAAAGCTGCACGCTTCGCCAGCCGCGGCCACCTAATGTTCGAGCTCTCATCCCGAACAGATGTAACCAAGGTTTCCAAGACGGGCTCCATATTCCACATTTGGGTGGCCAGCGGGCATCGCCGTTACGCCGTAACAGAACAAGAGTTCAAAAGCCTTCTAGGAGATCATATTACGGCCCTGCTCCACGGCAAGCAAGATGAAGAGGTTTCTCTCGAAGAGATATGGCGTCTTGGTCTCACAGAGTCGTTGTCGGACACAAACCAGTACTGTATTATAGGCGACGGTAAGTGGAATATTAAGTCCATCTATCTCGACGTTGACAACACGTACTATGGCGTCGACGCCGCAACCAACCTTCCTCACCGTATTTTGCTCTACACTCTAGCAATTTCCGGAACCGAGAATAGTACAACTCACAAGATTGTTGACGATCTCTTCCAGTTTTATGAGAGAGACCGAATTAGTGGCTTCTTAAGTATTGACCGTTTTTGCACCGATCAAAAGGGCAGGAGTCTGAAGATGATCCATGGTCGTTCCAGGGCGGTCAATCCTCGGACTCCGATCTACCGCGTTTCCACGCACGGGACCGTGCGGTTCCGGGATAATAGTGACATGTGCATCTCCGCCGACGTCTGCAACGGTCTCCAACTGCTAGGGTTCCCGAACCTTGCCGTCAAGTACTGGGATCTTCTATTCCGCAACAGCCTCCTCTTTGAGAGGACCGGCTCTCCGTCGCGTCGAATCCGAGATTTCCATGACGCTGCAAAACACCTTAATCAAGATTAAGTCACTCTCCGCGGGTCGGGTCTTCGTAGTCCATCTCTCGGACTGCTCTTGAGGCTCGACCCGAGTGTCTATTTCGCGACTTTAGCAGGCTTGCCCCACATAATGCACAGCATCTGCGTCTCGACTATACATTCCATTGTACTTGATTGTATGGAGGTTTTTCCGCTTCGGTTCTGCGCCAGCGCGGTCAAGGCATGCGTTGGAGCCGACGGGATCTTCGTTGGCGTCTCCGAACTGCGCCAAGTTCTCGTCGTCACCCCTTCCAAGAAGAAACTGAGCAGAATTGGACGCGTAAGCAGCCGCAGAGCACACAAGAAAGCCGCGATTCGGGGTTCGGGAAGTTCCATTCAGCGTTAGAGGTCATTGGTGATTCCCATTGTCTCCATGACCCACTCTCTATCTACTCGTAGCAAGTAATTAGCACTTCATATGCATTTCACTATCTTTCAATTCAAAGCGGAAAAATCCCTAGTCATTTGCCTCACTGAAGGTGCAACGGTTGCCTCTTGTAGAGGACCAGCCTTCTGGCATGTATCTCCCTTCTCGAGTAGCGTTGATGCGGCGACACTAGGGTGTACCGCGGATGGCGCGCACGAGCAACTCGGCATGGGCCATAGAACTTCGACAAGGCGATAGGCCATTTCTGCATGGGCCCGAGGGCAGCCCCTTTTGCGACCAACACTTCGTCGCCCACATTGAAAGTTGCTTCGCGACCGTCTGTTAATGTGGTTGCAGCTCTGCGCCCGATTATTCTTGTTGCCCGCATCGCCCTGGCTTGCAGGAGTTCCATTTCCCAGTGGCGGATCTTGGAGACTCCGAAGAGAGGCTCTTGGTCTCCAGGCGCCATCCTGGGCAACACCCCATAAAGCAGCTCGAACGGGGACAATCCCACCGCCATCCTCCTGCGACGGTATCCATATAGGACTTGACGTAAAGCATCGTCCCACTCAACAATTGCAGGCGAGGCACTGAGAACCATCTTACGGACTGCTCTCTTCAATGTGCCGACCATCCGCTCTGCCTGTCCGTTCGACATAGGCGCATAGGCGAGCACTGTCTTCCACTTAATCCCGTTTCGTGCCATGAAGGCATTCAGGACCGACGCTGTGAAACAAGTAGCGTTGTCCGAGATAGCGACACGTGGTAACCCAAAACAGTGGATTATCTCTTCTTTCACGAACTTCAGCACCTCCTCTGCCGTCAAGGTGACGGTGGCCTTCGCAATTGGCCAGCCAGTCAGTCAGGTGTTCCACGGCAAGAAGGATGTACCTCCCTCCAGAGGGCGTACGAGGCAATGGTCCCGCAAAATCGATAGAGTATGTATCAAATAACGAAGTCATGGGAAATCGAAGGGTGGTCTTGTACTTCTGAATTGGTGTGGCTTTCTGACAACCGTCACAACCCCGAACGTAGTCGTTCACGTCTCGGTGGACGGCAGGCCACCAATATCGGTCTGTAGCATAAACACCCCTAAACGGATAGGGGTGTATGCTTAGTCCTGGAAGACCCGTACGTACGAGAAGACGGGGGAAGTCGGACCAGCTAACGAAACCGGAGCACGGGCCCGGGTAGCGTGGTAGAGCGGGATCGGGGGGAGGACACGCACACGCGCGGGCCGATCTACGCCTCGACGCCCCGGAGCAGCGCTGGGTTACGCTCCAGCGCTGACGGGCGGAGGTGGATCTAGGCTCGCTCGCGTGCTCGCGCGTCCTCTACCCGCGCTCGGTCTCGCCTTAAGGTAGCTAACGGAAGCTTCCTTAGGATAAGCTGGAAGTCAGACCTAGGCGGTAGGTCGTGGACAAGTCCGTGCTTGTCCCCCTCGCCGCCGCCGGTCCGCTCCGTCATTTAATGTACAATTAGTCTATCGTAACTTAGTACAGTACGTACTGTACTATGGGGCACTACTGTAGTCGGCACTGTCAGCCGACGGGGCTGACTGTATACGTGTCGTACCCGTATAGTACACGTGGGGGCGCGTGCCCCCGTACACGTGTGGTACCGGCTGTCTGTAAGGTTCGTGCCTTACAGAGCCGGATCCAATTTCTAATCTAATTCTTTTGTAGTTATACTACACCACCCCCCCCTCAAGCGTGGACGTCCGCGTCCACATGTGCTTGAGGGGAGCGGAAATGTCCGAGCTTGTAGTCGTCTCGAGCCCTCCGCGTACCTCTCGCGATCGCGTTCCATCGTCACGCCCCTCTTTTCCCGGACGGTGGCCTATGCGCGTGCTGGCCGGTCCCCTTCTCTTCTCCACATCCCGTGCTGACCCCTATTTCTGCTTGATCCCCTCTTCGCGTTTGTTTTCTCTGATTATCGTACGCGCAACCGGGCCCGTCGGCTCCCCCCTTCTCGTTGTCATGGCAGGTTCCCCGCCGACTGGGGCCCTAGCGGGAACAGACCCCTTGCACTGTGAGCCGTCTCGCTTCGCAATCGTTGCATCAGCTGCCGAAGGGCCGGTCCGTTCCCAAGGTTCCACGGCAAGGCAAGAGGCATCTCCGCTCCAAGACGCGTCGATTACGCCCGTGGTCTCCTCCCTTCCGCCGTTCCAGCAAGGGCGGCGGTCCCGTGAGACTACGTTGTCCACGGAGTTGGGTGCCGCCCCTGCAGTGGCTTCCGTCGCCGCTGCGCAGTCCAACGTTGGGGTGGAGCGGAATGGTGAGGCCCCGTCGTCGGGGCGGGGGAGCGCGGCGTACGAGCCCGCGGAGGGGTCGTATGGCGCTTATGGGAGCTGTCGGCGCCCCGGGACACCGCCCGAGGCGTCTCGGGATATCCGTTGTATAGCCCAGGAGGACGCCGCAACCACGACGCAGTGGTTGGGCGTACCCCTCGAGCGATCGACGCCACTTCCTCTTGGTCGTCTAAGGTACGCATGGCGTCGTTACGCTCGATCAGGGATCACCGTCGGCGAGATCCTCTCGCAGGGTCGGGTACGTCCCGACCTGTTACGTATCCGTCTCATATACGCAGAGGGCCTGATCGAAGAGGCCTCGCTTGCCTTGTGACGTTTGCTGGCCGAGGGGACCGGTGCCCCATACCAGCTACCAGATGAAATCCCCAGTGACAGAACATTCGTATACAGTATAGAAGAGGCGGAGTATGTTGATCGCATGGCGACGTATATGTTCCACCCCGGCCCCCGGGGTCCTCAACGGTTTGTACTTGCAGAGGTGGCGGGACTGTACGTGAGCCCCCGGCCATATGCGTACTCGAGAACGCGTGCGGCACTGCAGAAGTCTGCCTGTTCCTTAATGAGACTCCATTCGATTGCCCTAGCCCCGCATGATTGGTCTGCTTATCGCCAAGCGAGCGAGGCGGACGGCCGCGTTTTGCGGTCTGCATCGTTCGAACGTGGGTTGTCGACGGACGACTTCCCTGAATTACCCACGTCGATACGGGAGGCTTTTCCTTCCTTGGGAGTACACGTCTTACTCCCCTACGCCCTCAAGCATTTCGGCTATGCTTGCTCGGACCGACACCACCCCGCTCACGAGGTCCTCCTCGATAACGTGGAGCGAGAGTGGGCTTGGTCGGTCGGAAACGCTTTTATGAACGAGGTTTCCATCAACGGGAGGGTCTTCGTACAGCCCGGTTCGATACTGTCTTTTCTTGGTAGGGTCGCTCCGGAGCTCCCTGACGTCGCGTTGCATCCACTTGAACACGGTACGCAGCACGTGTCGTGGTCCTACTCTTTTGTCCTTGACCTGATGCACCGCTCCTTGGACGTGCCGGAACGCAACCACCGTCCCTGGACGGACTATACGACCAACCTGCGCAGCACGTTTCTGGCATACGACCGTCGTGCGGACGCCTTCGTGGCACGCCCTAATCCACCCGCCAGCGGGACGTACCGCGGCGGCGCCGGAGTTGGATCGGCGGTGCGGGAAGCCCGCAGGAAACGTTACAGGGATTTAGACGGAGAGCCGACTACCCCCCTACATGTGGGGGCGAATCCCTTCCGCGCCCCTCCCGCGTTCGATGCGAGTCAGGGCGTCGCGGTGGGGTCTCCAACTCCGTCACTCCCTCCTCTAAACATCCCCGGCGGCGCCTCTATTCAGCACTTCACGTTAACGAGAGACGAAATCAGGGCCTTCCCTGATCTTGTGCTGGCCTTGGGGAACTCGGTCGACCGAACTTAGCGCGTGAGTAGCCTCCTCAGTACGCTGGCTGGTTGGTACCTGGCTCGTAGCGCAGAGGCGTGTCGCCTTGGGGATGAACGCGCTGCCCTTTCTTCTCAGCTACGTCAGCTACAGAGTGAACTGGGGGACTTACGGGAGTCCTCTCTTCGTCAGGAAGGCGCTTTGGAACGTGCGGTTACTGAGCGAGATCGCTACCGCCGTGAGCGTGACACTCTCCGATCTCTCTCCGCCACGCACCCTTCGTCCGGTTCCGTGCCGCGTCCGAGGATTCCGGACCCTTATGAGGGGAGGGCGTACGTTCCCCCTCCAGTCGGCGAGATGGTTGCGCCCGTAGTTCCTCCGCACCCTTGGCCTCGTCACGTCGAGGTGGTGATGCCCCCTCGCGATGAGGTGGCGACGGAGACGCCCCGTCATCCTAGCTACTGTCCTCCGAGCACTTACGTTCTGGGGTCGGCGGCTCCTCCTGGCGGTACGAACCGCTAATACAGCGCTGTCCCCCTTCGTGCGGCGCCTCTTTCCCCCTTGATCACTCCGATCTTCGTAAAGCCACTTAGGGCCCCTTTTTGCTTCCTTGCTCATCCGGTCGTTACGACAGCATACGGGGCGCGTATACGATAAGAGAAAGTATCATCTCCACGGGGGCCCTTCCCCGTGCATGCGGAATCGGCGTAGGCAGGGAGACGCGTGGCATGCATCCTCCGTTCATGAGGAGCGCTGAGCTCGTCACGACCGACCGGTACTGCACTCCTCCTTCCGCGGATGCCCTACAGGACCCACGAGCCGGACGGACCGTTCGCCATGCGAAGTAGCATCCACGTTCGCAGTAGGGAGCAGGTTGCTCCGTGTGGCTCGTCCTTGCTGGCCTTGGAGCTTTCCCTTACGCGATTCGAGTCCGTGATCTCGTCGCCGGTCGTCTGGTGGTGCCCCCCTCAATTCCTTCCTTCGTGCTCGACTCCTTCTCTGAGCGTCCTCCCTACGGCGCGGGACGCCAGTTCCCCGGGGCACGGGCTAAGTCACGCGACCGAGCTGATGCTCCAAACGGACAGCGGGTCGTACCGCCTTCTGCCGTGCTACCGCGCGCACGGATGCTGCCTCGTCCGTGTGGGGCAGGGACGTCGAGGAGCAGTGCCCTTAGACTCACCCTCCTCCATGCCGGAACTGTGGTTGCCTGGCTTGGTCGTCGGCGGGGGTTAGGGTCCGCCTTCTAGGGGCGTAGGGAGAGCCGTCCCTCCCTCCGTATTTGGGCTTCCGAAAGGGGGCCGTACCCCTTCCTCCCCTCACGCCCGGTCCCCTTGTCGACTTCCTGTCCGTGCCGCCTTACCACTTTGGTGCCAGCTTGACGGCGCCGTGCCGTTCGGGTCGCCTGCGCAGTACGCGGTTGCGGGAGGAAAGGCTACTACAAGGGAGCCGAGTGGCGTGCGCGCTTCTCGAGGGGACGTCCTCCTCGATGGTAACAGCTGTTGTCGGGTCCGTCTCCCCTCCGGGAGTGAGGGAGGGGTCCGTGTACGGTGCTTGCTCCCATACCACCGTCCGAGGAGCCGAGTACAACAGCCATGGCGGGTCGGCCCGCCATGTATTGCGTGGCCCTCATGCGGCGCGTGCGCACCTTTGCGCACGTGAGTGGCGTCTGTCGCGCGCGCTCCCTCTTTTTTCGTTATTTTCGTCGCAGTTGGTGGCGGATTGACACCGGCGCCGGTGCTTGCTGTCAGGCGTATGAGCGGCGTGCACCTGCGCGCGCGCGTGCGCGCACAGCAACAGCTCTGAGCCCTTGATCCAATCACCCCAAAAAACCACCTCAAAATTTGGCCAATTTTCCCGCCAAAATAATTTCAGCAAAAATTAAATCACACTCCGTGATTGGTGCGCTGTCATACGCCTCTGATTATTTTGAGTGTACAGTAGCGGACCGGCGACAGCGGGGGCGGCGCTTCGCAATGCCGCCTCCGTACAGTATGTAACGATCGGGTTGCGGTCTTGGCCGTTCGTGTGAACCCTCCACCTCTCGCGTACCCGTACTCTCGCGTATCGGCGCGCATATCTCGCGTACCCGCGCGCATCTTCGAGCCCATTGAGCGCGTCCTCTCGGTGAGGGCTTCGTCTGCGTTCTTGCCACTAACAGAGACTGCTCTTTCGTCCCTTCGGTTATTACGTGAACCATTCCTTCCTAGACCGTCGTCGCCTGCCATGTTTTCGTCAGACAGTACGTACTGTCTAGTCCCAATGCGCGCAGAGTTCAGCGAAGCGCCTTGCTCTCCGTGGCGTCCTTCGTACTGCATCCTTCTTCGACGGTTGTGGATGGGTGTTCGTAACCCTGACCTTGCTTGTCAATACGTATTGACATGCCTCGCGATTGTCGGCGATCGTCCGTGGGCCTATCCTTCCTGACGTTCCTTGTCTTCCAATTGCGACAGACTTATATAACCGTAACGAAACGGTTGCGTTTAGCCGTACCGGAACGGTTGAGGGCCCCTTCCTCAAGACTGAACGTCCGCGTTCAGGTCCGAAGTGAGGTCCCTACCGGTGCGCACTCGAAGTCGTTTCGCGTAGCGAGACACGAG
>NW_005179170.1:0-19346 GCF_000350225.1 Chondrus crispus
CCGCGCCGGTGTCCATCGTGGCGTCCGAGGAGACGGCCGAGAAGGAAGGACTGCCCGACCGCGACGGGCCTGTGCCCGTGACTTTCGATAGCCAGGAACGGATGATGGCCGGCGGGGACGGGAGTGGACAGATCAGTGACGCGGCGCTCAGCCTGAACGCGGCGAGCATTGCCGAGGAGAGTGCGGATGTGCCGAGCTTGGAGCGGGACCCGATCCAGGTGCGTCGTGAGAGGGATGACACTTACTAGGTGGCGGTGGCGTGCGTGGATGCCGTGGCATGTATGTGATGATGTGTAGTGAGGGCAAGGTTTGGGTGTTCGTGGAAGGAAGGTTGGGCTGATTTTTCGAGGGTTGTTCGTAGATCGTAGAAGGGCTGCGCTGGTTTTTCGAGTTGCGGGCCGCGCGGCGTTTGTCTTTTTTTTTTTTTTTGTTTTTGTTTTTGTTTTGTACGGGACAGTAGAATGGGGGGAGGTGGTAGCGGGGGGCGTTTTCCGTGCGGATCGCCGATTTACCACATGCTCCGCGTCCGCTGCAGGGCCTTGGTGCGGGGGAGAAAGAGAGAATATAGACGGCGCGGAATGTAAAAACTGAAAAAACGAAAAAACGAAAAAACGAAAAAACGAAAAAACGAAAAAACGAAAAAACGAAAAAAGCAACAAGTGCAGCGCCCGCGGCGGAGTAGTGTTGTTGAGTACGTGGTGGCAGGTCGGGGGAGCGGGGGCGGGACCGATGCGCGGGGAAGCGATCGGGACGAAGCGATCGGGACGCGGCGGTGACTGTGATCCCGGGCTTACAGCGCGGGACGGAGTGACCGCGCTTACACACCGTGACTGCACTATTGACAGCGTGACCATCACGCGACTCTGCGTCGTACACGTACTTACTGCACGATGCTTCCGTCCCGACGCGACCCTGCGTCGTACACGTACTGCTCGACGTTTCCGTCCTAGCACGTGTACTACGTGGCTTCTATTTCGGAACGCCCTGTCCTCCTCCGTCCCTTCCGATAAAATCCCTTTCGCTTCCGATAAAATCCCTTCATCCCCTTCGTACTTCGCACCTCCCTTCCCCCTTCACTCCTCCCCCCCTCCACTCCTCCCCCCCTCCACTCCATTCCCCCCCGCTCCCCCCCCCTTCACTCTACCGAATCTCTTCCTCGACCCAATCCGCGCCGCCGACCTCCCCCTGCGCCCCGCACCCGACGGCGGGCCAGTCCCTGCGCACGCCGATCGCCGCGCCTTCCCGCGCGACCTCCTTCGCGCGCGCGCGCACGAGCGCGGCCACCTCGCCGACGTCTGTGAACCTATTGTATCGTCCCCTCCGCCCGCGCACGACGCTCGCCCACATCCACGCGCCCACGCCCCACACGCCGACCACCGCCGCCACCACCGCGCCCGCGCCGGCCCCCCCGGCCCGCTTGCGCACCTCGGTCGCGCGCGCGCTGCCCGCGCGCCGCTGCAGCCGCGCCGCGTGCCGCACGCGCGTCAGCCCCGCCAGCGCCAGCTTCTGGATGTTCCGGCTCAGCCCGGCCCGCGCCACGTACGCCATGTTGCGCGCGAGTCGCTGCGCCCCCGCCGCGCCCGAGACACCCGCCGCAAACTCCCCGACCGCGTACACATACTGCTCCGTCGTGTGCCCCGCGTCCGCGACTAGCACCGCGTACACCGCGTCGCGATCGCCCCCGAGCCCGCGCCCTACACCCGCGCAGCTGCGCCGCCGCGAGTCCCCGAAGCACTCCAGCGCGGACAGCTGTAGCGGGCACGTGCCCGCCGCGAGCTCCACCCGGCTCAGCACTAGCCCGGACTGCCCCACACGCCCGATGCGTACCCCGTCCTCGAGCGTCGTTCCAAAGTTGCAGCGCATCGCCAGAGATCCCACACGCATCCCGAAGCTGGGCCCCTTCCACTCCTCCAGGAACTGCCCGCGCGTCACGCACTCAGCCCCCGTTGCCGCCTTGCCCGCCTCCGTGATCGGCACCAGCGTCGTGTCCAGCCGCTCGTCCCGGTACGCCGACGCGTACAGGTTGAAGTGCGTCTGGTTGTTGATCATGCAGTGGTAAGTCCGCATCATCCCGATCAGTCGCTTGCTCACCAGCGCCGGCTCTGTCGCCGACGCCGCCGCCTTGTACTCGCGCGAAAAGTCGATGCGCGCGGGTGTGTTGCCGATTTCCACCACGCTCGCGTAGTCCACCGCTTCGTACCTTGGCACCGTCTTGCCCGTGATGGAGAATCCCAGCACGATAGTGCAACACGTCGCCACCGCGATTAGAAGCGACAGCGCGTGCACGAGGCCCCCGCTTCCGACGGGGCTTCCGCAGAATACCCCGACGGGTGAGCTTCGTGGCGAGATCGCTTCACGTTTGTTATACACTAGGTGCACGTTCCTGATGGAGCATAGCCATTGGCACCCGCCCTTAATGAGGCCCAGGAAGATTATGTCGAATATCACTATTGACAACCCGGTTACCATGTTCGAGTTGGCTTCGAAGAGAATCGTTCCAGGGTCGGCCTTCAGCATCTTGCCCCGTTCCTTGCTTGCATCCAACTCTCGTCGTCGTCGTCGTCGTCGTCGTCGTCGTCGTCGTCAACTCTGTCTATCCAGATTTTCCTGTTTGATGGTATCGAGGACGAGTTCGGTATGTTTTCAAACCACACGTCCTGTGTGATGGTATGTTTGCATCGTACAAGTAAAGTAAACTTTACTTTGCCTCACTTCTTCTAGTACACGCAGTACTCTCCCTGGTCAAGTGGACTGCAGCCGCCTTCGTGGACACGAAGGCGGGTGCAGTCATTTGATGGACACCGAAGAAAAGAGTCTGCTTTTGAAGCAGATCACATATTGGGGTTTATGAGGCACTTACCGTATATATGTATAACACTTGATCAAATTCGTCCTGTATCATGGTGGAGGGGACAGGTACAGGGGGAATGGCGGATGAGTTCTCCGTCAATCTGTTGCCAGTGCATTTGCGGGGGGGTAAGGGGAGGTGAGTTGCTCAGGTGAGGATGATGGACAGCGACCACATTGCTGTTGGAGTAACTTGCGAGAAAAGTCTTTACATAATTTTACATAAGGACATCTGTCTGTGCCTGTAAACCCGCCCCATCTCCGGCTTGTTGGACTCTGGAATGGAATACGGTAGAGCGTATGCCCCATCAAGCTGACAACAGCATCCGGCTATGGTATCCTTTGTGGCTCACCCCACAATACGGGCATCGCGCGGCAACGTGCAGCACAGCGAGCTAAATAAAGTAGTGCTGTGTACCGAGCTGTGTACAGCAAGGATACCGAGACGTCTGCAACAGCCTTCCTGCCAACCAATTGGAGGGCAATAATTAACACGTTCCTGCTCCAGCAGAGTGGCGCGTACTCGCGGTTGGTAACAGAGCCACATGCACAATGCGTCACCCCGAGCCACCTCTTCTACATCAGAACGCCACGCGTTACCACAGCCAGCTATTTCCTGCCGAAACTGGACGAAAGGGACACAGTTGCCAGTGCATCAAGGGAAAACAAATGGCAACACGGCCTGCGAGCTTGTTTTTTTAGAGACTGAGCCCCCGCCAGTGCGGCCGTTTTGATGATATCAAAGGACCATACTCGTTTTTCATTCCACTGAATTATCCTCCCATGCCATGATGTGAACGTCTTGCAACTCACTTGGAAAATACATCTATCATCACAGCTTTTGGGGAGTTTTTGCTGCCTGCTGATGAAGGACTCTGCATGTGAGATATTGTCATGCTACTTGTTCCTTCATTAAGTTACAAGTTACCGAAAGACAACAAGTTGAATTCTACCGCCATCGCACCGAGCAGTTCTTCACGTGCTTCGACGCAAGGGTAACTTCATGCCTCATGCAAGAGCATGTTTCAATGATGCTTCTGTTACATAATGTGGAAATGACTTACTCGATGGCTCACTGGATGGGGTCGGTTTGTTTGAAAGAGGGCTGGGCGGTGGTGAATTTGATTCTGATGCCCCGCGGGTTGGGACTTCGTCACCATCAAAATACGCAATTGTGTCCGAGGCTTCGGTTCCACCTCACTGTACTGTTGTGCCACCAGCTACCCATATGGCTCCGTTGCAAGAAACTGCACCGGCACCATGACGCGGAGTTGGCATATCATCACCCGGTTTGAATGATGACCAATCAAGGACATCTACCTCAACCCAAGCGCGATTTTCCCCCTCACCTCCGAGGATGAAAACGGTGTCGCCGAATGCTGTCGCAAAGGTTCCTCCTCTAGGCCTCGGAAAGTCCTCTTCGGTGGACCATTCTTGAGACTTACCCCACTCGTGTGCTCCGTTGTTGTGCCCTGGAAACATTATATTCGTTTCTCTGATAGGACAAGTCGGATGAATCATGAGCGGGACTCGTCCTTTGCTTTGGCCACTCCATTTTGGTATCCTATACCATCAAAACTGACGTTGGTTTGCGTTTGTTCATGTACGTTTTCCCGTCCCTAATGGACGATTTTTCAAAATTTAATGTCCCATACATCTTGCTCTCTTTTCATGTACAGCCCAAGTCCATTATGGCTACTCAAAATTCCGATTAGGAGCTCGCTCAATGATGGGGCTCTGCACAGAGTATAATACTGGAAGGGGAATGACCGAATCCAGATGTCAAGCGAGACTATTGCATTTTTTCGTCAGTATGGGCTTGACACCGTAGTTTCGTGCATACATGGGTCTGGCGAGAAGAAAGGCGAAGGAGCAGGCGTGAAGACTATTTTTGCGCTTCACGCCTGGAAGTATTGTTTTGTATAAGGGTAGAGCGTCTTAAAAGGCATTTTTGGTACTTGCTAATCAAGAATTTGACGTCAAAGATGAAATTCGATCCAGCAAGAAGTCGGAGTTGTCAACCGATCAAGAGTTCGTGCAATTTGAGCTAGTCATATTCGTGCCCCCCCTTCTCGGAAGCATCCCGTAGTCGCATCTCACCACAGGGCTCTACGTGAGGTTGGCCTGTTGTCGAGTGAGGCCTTTCTGGTCTACAACACTTTAGTGTAAAATGACAAGGGATCCAAAAATTCTATACAACGTTAACTATTTCTATCCAATTCTTCGCAAAGGACTTGCTTGTGTCATTCGTCTTTTAACCGATTTCATTCTCATCCCAGTCGGCGTTGCAACATTTGTGGGCACCCATGATCCCAAGAACGGGCATGTCTTGTCGAATCCCGATATATCTTCTCTTATGGGAATTCTCCTTCAATTTGGTCTCGTTGGCGTCATCTGCGAGCGTTAAAACTTCTGGCACGGTGCAAAAAGAGTTATAGTGTATGCGTCCTTTCAAGTACACGACTTTAAACCAAAAAACAAAAGCAGATGCCCCTAGCACAATAGCAATAATGCATATAAATATGACAGTGGGAATCGCAAGGCGTAGGTCAATTTCGCTAACCTCATGACTGCCGATTGAGCGCTCTAAAGTGACATTGTGGATAATATCAGAGAACACGATTTCAGAGAAATAGTATGCCGCAACACCACCACCCATGAGAAAAGAGTAAAAAGCGACGTTGGAAGCGATTCGCTCGTATAGATTCTCATTATCTACGAGAGAAATTTGTGCAACAGACGTAGAGCCTGGGTCTTCAATATCAGGAAGCACCACAATGTAGGCCTTGTTATTTCCATTTTCTTCCCGAACACCTGCTCCAGCACAGCTTGTGGTCCCAGTTCTGAAGCAAGATAAGCGAGAGATTTTCAAATCGCATTGTGAAGATGGGGAAAAGGTGGCGTAACCAGTCACAGAATTACCTTCAAAAGACGGCTTGAGATCGTCAAATTCACACTCAAATGGACTGGTAGAGGAAGGCATCGGACCGATATTTAGAGTTCGTTCATACTTGAATTGGTCCTTTGTGATACAATCCGAATGGAGAACAGTGGAGGCGTTGATTCTGGTCTTGTCAACAGACAGGTCTCTGTAGGCGTAGGCGTATTCCGTTACGTGTGTGAAATTGGTTCTCGAACATGCATGTACGGCCATTATTGCACTTACTTTTCTGCTTATCCTCCGATCTCCATTTGCCGAGAGGCTAAATTCATTCTCAAAGTCCAAAAATGGCGGCTCGGAAGCTCGAAAGACCATTGAACTGTAGCGTTGTTCTTCAAACTTTTTTGATGTCTTTCCATCGACGGAAAAGCCCAAAACGATAACGGAAAATGTGACAGCGATAATAATGACCGAGAACCACCGGACGAGGCGTTTTTGTCCGATTGGACTGCCAGTTAAACAACCTATATGAGATTTTGTCGGAGAGACGGTAGAACGCCGATCATAAATGAGGCTCAAGTTGGCAGTTGTGCAGAGGACTTGAATTTCTGCCTTGATGATGCCAAGCAAGACAATGTCAAATAACAGTACGATAAGTCCAGAGATAACACTTGACTCAACGTCTATGTCACGTAAGTAACTTGCATTGACTGACATTCGGAGGGCACAGGGATTTCGTACAGAATGTGTCGCCTTTGGACGATGGGCAGGTGTGAAGAAAGGATCGTGATGCTTTTGGACAAAGATAAAGGCGGGAGTTTTGCATCTTCTTTTAAAGAGTGATGATAGTGAAGCAGAGATTACGAACAGAAGGGCATCTGCCCAGATGAAGGAAATGGATACGCAGTGATTGAATTGGAACCATTGTAGGAACGACTTGCAGTCATACTGAGCTGGCAGTACGTTTCAGCTGTCACGTTGTCGTAGGGACTGCTATTTTAAGTTCCAATGAGATCCGAAACGCAGCACACCTCACTACAATTTTTCTCTTTTCAATATGGGGTGCAACTACTAGCGCAACTGTACTACGGTATAGTAATTGCATGTGTGCGTTTCAGATTTACGCCTTGGAAGTACACCAGTACCACTGAGTTGAAAACTGAAGAAGATATGAGGGCCTCTGGATGGATCTCGAAGATGATATACAAACCCTTCCTTTTAAAAATAGACTATGAGAACTGACGGAAAACTACCAAACTTGCATCAGAGTTTCGCACATGGTATTTATGAGAAAAGAGCCTAAAACCCTTGGATCTTACGGAGAGAAAGGAAGATAGACACTGTACATGTGTAGGATTTGATGATTTCTTACGCTCTTCATACCATGTTGGACAAACGCTTTGATTAGAACTGGGCCATATCCGTGATTCAAAGCTTATGTTATGCAGAGCACAATACGGTATTCCGCTCGTCAGGTAACGTAGCCTCACTCGCGCCAGCCGCTCTTGCAACACTACTTGCAGATGTGGCTGCGGCAGCAAGTGGGATGGTGTAGCAATGTTCCCTCTGTATAGAAACCAAGAACTTTCGGTGTGGCTTGGAACCAAGAAAGAAATTTCATCAACGCATGAGCCTTCGCGTAGCTAATCATCGAAATTGACGTGTTACATTAATGACCACGACGCTGAGTACATTCCACTGCTCTATTGACACACTCCCAACGTGATATGTCGTAATCAACATGGCGGCTCTGCAAAATGGTGAAACCGATAGCGTGATTGTTTGAAAAAAAGGATGCTTGTTTCAGCACAGCATTGAATGCTTATATCATCAAAAGAAAACAGCCGCCGATGGAACTGGAACTCGTTGTTCTCACCTAAGGACCTTGTGGTCTCAACGGAGTTCTGCTGCGGTGTCAGTTGGGCATTGAAGGTTTCGTCGCCGAGAGGCATTCAATCGTTCTGGTCACATATCGTTCGTTGGCCAGGGAAGGTAAAGCCTCGACTTGCAGATGCCGTCGACATCTCCGTGAAGGAGCTGGGGACTGTCTGAATGGGTTATGAATGAGCTCAGGTGGACGTGGGGGAACGTATGGTACTGTAAAGGTGCTGGCTGTCCTGGACACGAGGGTGTGATGTGGCAGATGCCGGCCAGATGCTGCTGATGAGGCCAGTGGCCTCATGAGCATCTGTCCGACATCTGGGTGGCCTCAGGCCACACAGGTGGCTTGCCAGTGGACGGTCCACCAAGACCGTCCCGTCCGTCCACTGAAACGCTTGGGTATCGTTCCGTACATACATACATGTACCAAAGTCTCCATTCACACCTCTCCTTAGAGCTAACCGACCGACCTGTAAACGCACAGTCTTGACCTCAACGGTTCCTGAGCCACGAATCCCCCAATTGGATAGCAATGTTTTTAAAAAAGCAGATATGAATTAGTGCGCATTGTTTGTCGAGAATAGGCTCCACACCGGCATGCGACAACAAGCCAGCCCTTCTCGTCCGGCATACCCATGAGACGCCTCATTGCCTGGCAATTGGAGTGGGCTCCAACTCCGCCTGGAAATATTCTCGACCGCATTCGAAGCTGGAGAGCACCTCTTGGCCTCAACATCTGCTTTTCAAAGAGCGACCCGCATTGCTGTCCCACATTTGCAGCCCGCCGTCAATCCAGACAACCTCCACACAGTTGACAAAAGCACACACACCCTCGACCAGCATCTTTCACTTTGACTGTCGCAGATCTCAGATAAGGTGCCCAACTCCAATCCTTTCCCGCCTTGGCGACGCCGCGTTCAGCAATATGGAACCGCTGCAATGGCTGCGCGCTTGCGCCCCGCTTTTCCTCCTTTTGATTTTCATCAAGTACACCGTCGGGTGCATACTCACATACATCCGCAACTCCTCCAACTCAGATCTCTACTCCATCCCATTTCCGCCGCTGCCGTTCTGGAAGCGATACACGGTCGGCCATAACCTTTTGTACCATATTCTAAGAGCAGATGCGTTTGACACGGCATCCTTGATAAATTCCTGGCGGAAAGCTCACGGTCCTGTCTTTCAGGTATTTTCCCTTTTCGGAGAACGTAGCCTGTTCGTCACATCTGAGTCAGCCATTCGAATGGTTCATGTTTCGAAACAAGCCAGCTTTAAAAAGGCTGCGTCCACAAGGAGATCTATTGCTTCCCTGGTCGGCGAAAATGGACTTCTGCTGGCAGAGGGCGAAAAACACTCTCGGCTGCGACGAGCTGTCGCTCCGTCAATGCATCATAACGCGCTTAGTACTGTCGGGAATATTTTTCTCGACCAGGGCCATTTGCTGGTGGAACGACTAAGCACCATGGGGAACTCTGGAGGAGATGTATTGCGCGAGGTGAGAGTTGCGACTTTTGTTGCCATTTTCGAGACTTGTCTCGGAAAGAATGCAACGACACCAGACGTTGTTGCTCGATTGCAAGAAGCATACTACATCGTCTTCCCAGAGCCACCGCTGAAGATGCTTGCTAATAGAATCCGTCATAAGTTCCTCTGGTTCATAGACCAAAAGCATTTTAGCTACAGGAAGGATTTAAAAGATTACATCAGAACTACGATCCGCGACATCTGCGCCAAGCGTACTCGCGAAATCGAGTCGGGCCCTGATGAAGCCGGGACTCCATTGGTTGCCTTAATGGTAGATGAAGACACGAAGAAGAACATCCCACATGAGGCAATGGTGGAGACAGTTCTGAGTTTCTTGGTTGCAGGACAGGTGACGACGAGCATGTCCGTTTGTTGGACGCTGTACGAGTTGGCTCGCGATTCGGTTTGGCAGGGCCGCCTTTGTGAGGAGCTGAAGGCCTGGTCTGCGGATGATGGTATGGAGGCGCTGGATCAGTTGCCGCTTCTTGATCGCATTGTGAAGGAATCGCTTCGCATGTACCCACCCGTCTTCTTTAACACACGCGAAACGACAAAGTCTGTCGACCTAGACGGGTTCACAGTCCCGAAAGACACCCTTGTCCGAACACCAATCTTGGCAATACAAAGAAACGAGGAAATATGGGGTTCAGACGCGGCACATTTCAACCCGGATCGATTTTTACGTGATTATGTGGTGGCGCAATCAAAAATGTACTGGTGTCTGTTTGTCTTCGGCTCTCGTGGATGTATCGGTCAGCGCTTTGCCATGTTGGAGATGAAGGCATTTGTGGTTCAGGTTTTGTTGCGGCAAAGGGTGAGTGTGAAACCGCTAAAAGATGCAGTACCCACCTGCGTAGGGCCATTTGCAACGCCAAACGGTTTGAAGCTCTACTTTGAAAATAGGTGAGGATATGCGCTCATCTCGCACCTCAGCGATACCTGTAGATATTTAAGAGTCCAGCAAACAGTCCAATAGGAGATTTTCAGAATGCCACGAAAGCAGGTTCTGAGTAAGGTAGAGGATGAAGCAGGATCAGCGAGAATGGGCACGGTGCGTTTACTGTAATCTCTCTTGTTCGCCCTTCACATGAATATGGTTTAGAGTGTGGATACGGGCGTAGCTTTCATCAAGGCGGTCAATATATTACGACAGGGACTGTGGCGCGTTGATCACATCCAGAGACGATGCTATTTGCAATAGGAGTGGGACGAGGAACACGGGATTAGGTCTCTTGCGACGAATGCGGCTCGACAATAGCACGTGAGAATTCATAGCAAACCTGAACACCGCAAAACATCTCCAGCAAGCGTAGTTCGTGACGAATAATAGGCCACACCCCCAAGCATCATGCTGGGGCACGTATCGTGAAGTAAAGATGCTTTAGAGCACTGTCTACAGTACTGCCTACAGTACTCTACTTCACGATACGTGCCAAAATCACAAATCTACAGACATCTGTAGATTTGTGATTTTGGCTAAGTCAGGAATGTGAAAAAGGCAGCACCACCCTCGTTTCATTGACTCGTTTCATTGACTCATGCATTAGCCGTGCCCGTATTGTCCAGCACAGTACGAAGGGCACTGTACAGTAGTAGGAATGTCAAGCTTTGCAAGGGCTGTGGCGGGATTGTACGGTTGTAAATATCTCATGTGCCGGATAGTCGTTGCTCCTTCCCCTACATCTAAAAGCCTAAAATGTGGGGAATGTTAATCAGGATGAGGGTAGGAAGAAACTTTGTTGCAGATGATATGTATGAGTACAGCCGACGTCCCTCTGTTCGTGGAAGCGAGCTACGATGGTGAGTAGATGTGTGCCACGCAGGGTTGCAAACCCATCGTTTGCATAACGATGAGTACATCCAATCAGATTGGGGCTGGGCACCCATAGACACCAATAGTCAGTTCCTAATAGCATTCGCTTGCTTACCCCCCCATATCATCATACTAAACTTTACCCATCATGCCAGATTCGGCGTCACCCAGCATCGCCCTTGCCCTCCCATCTCAGCACACGGGACTGGCACCATCATGAACGCGACCCTTTTAACCTCACCACTAATTACAAACCAGGTCATCTGCAGCTCGAGTACCGTAGCACCTGCGTAAACACCAAAAGGATCGTTGAATCCCTCTGGTAGACATACACTCTCGACATCCACCCCTTGCATACATGCTCCACACCAAGCCATCGTCGCCCAGCTTGCGCAAACTCGCGCCACATTGGCTTTGGTGCTTCCCAACGCTGCTCACCAACCTCGTTCCCTTTCCTCTACCCTACGGTTGAACATGGTGCCAATGGGGCATGCCCTTGTATGCCTCGCATTTCTCGTCCATCTATCGTTGTCGTTCTCCCATCCCCTGCCCTCTGCCCACGCCCTGCTCTTCCTCTCTCCCTCGACCTTGCTTGCTTCCCTAACCCCATCCTTCAACAGGAACAGGATCACCCCCGGCATATCCCAATCGCTCAGCCAGAACTATCTCCACCTAACCCTCCCTCCGCTCCCCATCAACCGCCTTCACGTCAGCGCTACCCTCTTACAGCCTTCGCGCATGCTTCACGTCGTCCTTCAACCAAAATGCGCAGTCCAAACATGCCCCCCCGACGTCACCCACGTCCTGCATCTCGCCGCCCCCGTCGATTCCGCCACCCGCGTCCGCATCCTTCTTTCGCGGGTACTGCACAACTCCACTGCTGTCCGCCTCGACCTCACACTGCTCGAACCGGCCCTCCATGCCGCTGTGGAGCGATGCGCCGGAGGGAAGGCTTGCCTCGCACATGAAGTCCGGAAGCGGTGTGGGAGGACGTGGAACTTGAGTCGATGTGGACCGCAGTGTGTCGTCGATACCATGAGAAGATGTGTGGGGGAGGTGCGAGGGGTTGAAAGGTGGGCAAAGCTCGTGTTTGGACTTTTCTTGGCTGCTGCTAGTGCCGCTGTGCTTATGGTTTTTGTCTTTGGCATGTGCGTGGCTGTGTTGACTTTGCCGGGCGAAATGATGGCTGCGGTGAATGAGATCATCGATTTCTTCGCCAAACGAAACGGATCATAACTTCTCTGTTGCTGGGCACGGCTGAATCCTTGTATGAGTTATCGCAGCGATTCTGTCCGAATTCATTTATGTCGCGCCTTGAATAGCGTTAGAATTCGACCACAGAGAGCTTTGCATGGGAAAGTTTGGCGCAGTACAGTATGGTTTTTACAGGGGCATAAAGAGAGCAGAGGAATTCTGCAATTCCCAACCAACAGGCCTTCATTTTTTTGTAGTTCTTGTCAAGCGCTGTAGAACGAAGAGCATTTCTGTTGTCCACTTGGATTCGTCTGCTCAACCACGAGACAAACAAATCCTACGCGCGTGTATCTCCAGGTAATTTGTGTATACAAAGAGTAATGGGCTGCGCGCAGTTTTTCTGCTATGTCAGGTGAACGAAAAAACAAACAAACAAACAAATCTTCCCCTTGTCACGCATTGGCTTCCAATTCTATTCAGGGTTCCCAACCGACCACGGGAAGACCCGCCACTTCTGTAGCACCGGCACCCAGAGGACCCCATTCCCTTTCCAGTGGTTTTTGGTCACCTCTTTCTTTCTCATCCATCTGAAGAGTTCGAACTTCAGTATCTTCTGTGTTTGGGTATAAAAGGAGGTATTTGCCTTCTCCCTCGTAACTTAACACGTAAGCCTCGTACACAACTTTGCATTCACCGTCAAATATCTCCTTTGACTTTTCGTTTGCTTCAGCAGAGTCGTATTCGCCGTTCCACAATACGTACAGTCGATTGCCAAGCATACCCTGTGCAATCCATGGTTCGTCTTCTCGTGAAAGCAGATTCCACTCTCGATACTTGAGCTGCACCACCTCCACACAGTGATCACTCAAGTATACCACCAAGTGCTCATTCTTTTCCGGATTGAAGCCAAGCACCAGTGCGGTATATACGAGTTCGCTCTCCGGCCAAACAATCTTTAGGCACCGCCCACAAATTTCCGGACCAGCCGAATCACCTCTGATGGGCGGTGATCTCGCCTCCAGTTTCTTCTTCGGTCTGCTATCAGACAGTGTCAAGACGTTGCGCCTCCGCTTGGATCGTCCCGCGGCAGCGCCTGGATCCTCTTTTGCAATAGGGGTGCGGCTTAGGACATGCACCTCGTCATCTGCGAGAACAGTGTGATTACTTCTCGTCAGCTTCACTTTCAAATTGCCGCCTTTGTTATCGCAGAAGGCCACAAAGTGCTTGTCAAGCCCGGGCAAATAAGCTTCCACAAACGCTTTTCGGGGTTCGTTCCCGTCCCCGAGGTCTAGGGAAATGTAATCCCCAACCTGGGATTTCGACTCTCCAGCTCCCTCCACCTTTTCTTCAGAGGCCCAGCCCAACTTCTCGTCATCCGATGCTGTGTCGTTATCTCCTCCTTCCTCATCTTCGAATAGCGGAGGATAGAGTGACGCAGGGACCGGACGCGAGGACTTTCCAGATTTTTTGCCTGCAGACCTCGGCTCCAGGGGGTCGTCGCGTGTGTCTTGGGTGCCGATGCTGCCTTCACCCTTAGCCCTGCCCCCTGTCTTTTCTAGTGGGACAGCGTTCGGTGAGCCATCAGGACTCACTTCCACACTGGTGCCAGGCTCAGGCTTATCAAATCCAGTATCGATGTCTACGGATACATTCTTCTTGTCCATCACGACGTCCCTCATCGCGTCAACAACCAAATCCTTTGTTCCGGAGGCGCGATACTTCCTGTCGGCTCGCTTCTGACCCACGACAGCAGGCGGAACAACTACATCCGCGGCGCCAGCCTCCTCTGCTGCCTTGGTGACGCGTCCGATAGTCTCGGACAAAGAGGGTGGTAAATCTTTCTTCACGACGGGTTCTTTTTCGTCTTGCTCGTCTGCATCATCGCTGACGTCGTCCTGCTCCGCCTTTGTGGGTTCGTAATCGTCGCCCCCGGCGCCGTCCTGCTCGTCGTCCTGGATAGAGCGAGTGCCTGAACGGCGCAACTGTTGCGGAAGAGCAGACTTGGACCCGGGGCCCGAGCGGGATTCCATCTCCTCCATGACCGGGTCCTCCGGTTGCTGCGGCGGCGTCTCGATGTTGTAGTCGACGTGGGCGAGATCGACAGTGGCGAGGTACTCGTTCGCCAAGTAGATGACGCGGTAGAACTGGCTGGGAGTCGAATCTCCCTTGGGCCGTGGCGGGGAGCAGACCTCATTTGGCTGGGGCTCATAGTCGATGCTAGCAAAGACGATAACGGAGAACTTGTGGGCGGACTTCTCCCTAGGATCGCGCATGAAATCAAACCAAGACGCAGCGGGGGGCTTGGCGTCGGGGAGAAACTCGATGGTCTTCCCGACGAGGGGATCCTTCGGGGAATCGGCGAGACGGAAGTCACGTTGAGCAGGCCCGATGCCAAGGTCGACAGACTCGACGGACTCATCCTCGAGGTAAATGAGCTTGTGCTTGCGGGCACGAGGGTGAAAGCCAACGACGAGCGCGGGGTAGTAGTTTCCGTCGGACGGCCACAAGACGGAGATCGCCTTGCCTACGAGGGCGAGGCCGTCTGGCTCGGACCAGAAGGTGACGTCATGGGGAGTGGCGGCACGAGCGGAAGCCTTCCGACGCGAGGGAGGAGCATCCGAGACTTGACGCGAGCGCGTCTTCGGCATGATGGCGACGGGATCGGAGCGAGGTGGACGGGTGGGGCTCGGTGTGAAACGGTAACGCAGACGGTAGGATACATATCTAGAGCCAAACGGAAAAGTCGGAGAAGGGCAGGGGATGGCGCCAGAGGCGACCTTGGAGGATAGGCCAATGGAGTAAAGACAAGTACACGGATCTGGTCGTAGCAGGCTGCTTGATCTGGCCAATGGGAAGGGTGAGTTATGCGGCTCAACGGCTCGCGGGGATGTTGTTTTTTGGTTACTTTTCAAGACGGCGATTGGGCGGGAATTTTAACTCATGGGGTCTGTAGTTCAGTTCTGAACTCGAACCCAGGAGGCCTAGCTGGAAGGGAATCGTTTACTCTTTAACAGGTCGGTGTGGGTGCATGGAATCACTGCTTTCCTCGAACGACCTGACGATCAAGTAGGATCTGTCAATATAAGCCCCTCCGCCGGCGGGTGGCAGAGGCTGGATGGCATTCCTAATTTCTAATAATTTTTGGGTGTACACAATTCCCTAATTTATTTTAGAATTTTAGTCCGGACTGTGCACGCCGGCGGTGCTCGCTCCATCCGCCACACCATAGGTCGGCTGTATAAGAAACGTAACGACCAAGTCTGTAGTCTCGGTAAGCCTACGCTTTTCGTTGACTCCAGCTCTGGCACCCCCCTCCCTTTTTTTCCCTTCTACTTTCCCTATCGTTTACCGCTACCTACTCTTTCCACGATTATCACACACCCCTTTCTCTGCCTACCTTGATCGCTGCGGTTGTAGTGATACAGAGACACAACCGAACCAGCCAACCTACACATGCACCGTGCAGACAAAACGCACACAGATTTCAATTCCGCCAGGTCAATATCCACAGCCCTATGAATAGCGCACCGAATGTTAAAGAGAAAGACGAGCGGGGATCTGAGGGCTGAAATCATTCAAGCTACAAGCATCCTCACAAACACAAAGCCGCTTACGGGGGATGAGGATGTGCCGAGCGGATCTCAATACTGTGAAAGTATGCAATTGTCCATTCTGGTGTCTGCGGTGCCTGTGTGCAATGCGGCGCATGGAGATTGCTCCTGTCGCGTTGGCCGTTACGGAGATTGCTCCCGTCGTGTTGGCCGTTTCAAAGATGCGATAAAACTAACGGCACCACGGGAAAAGACGCCGCACTGTATACTGTAACCGGATACATCAATTCCTCGCTGGTCCTGATTCCATTACTGTACCAGCATCTATCTACAGAAGTGCTGTAAACTTTACATGCATGTGTACGGCAGTGGACACCATGCATCCGCAGAACGCATTACAGTACTCTCACAATCCACACGTGTGAGACGGAAGTACTGTACACGTGTAGCAGTGTACACGTTTCGTACACTCAGGGCGGACGTGCACTTCCAAGTCATTTAATTCTTACATCCAGTAATTCCCTGACACGTGCTGTCGCGGAGTGCTGGCACTCTGCCTACTTGCATTTCGACGTCTACCTTGCAGCCAGTGGCGGTCGTGGCTCCAGGTCAGCGAATGTCTCACGGTTTTCTCCCGTTTGTGATGGCTATGATCGGCTTCAAGATCCAAAGCGCAAAATAGGAAGCTGCAAGAAGTTTTAATGTTTTATGTTCATTGGCCACGTCCGCCCCTGCTCCGCTTCAATTTTCGCGTTCCCCACAATGAAGTTAAGCTCATTCATTCCTATAAATCATATAAAAGATTCCAATATTATTATGATCGCTGTTTCACTGACGCCATCGCCTCTGTTACCGCAAATGCAGTTTATGCTTATCGTCCGCCCTCCTCCGTGCCCTTACACTTCGTTGCTCAAACACGGCGTCCCCCCTGTCGCATGCCCCTCTCCTTGTCGCCGTCGCCACCCCCCACCATGACCGCCGAGCCGCCTCCGTCTTCCGAAAACCCTGACGCCATGCGCGACTCCTCCCTCCGCGTCCGTCTTCTGGACGAAAAGCCCTCGGCCGACGCCAAGCCTCCGACCGACACCGAGGTCCGTCGCACTGTCCTCGTCTCCCTCGCCGTCTGCTCGTTTTACATCGTCATTTCCTCCTCCATGGTCTTTGTCAACAAGGCCCTCTCCTACACCTACCATTTCAAAACCACAAATGTTCTCCTCCTCTTCCAGATGCTCTTTACTGTGGCCCTCCTCCGGTTTCTCCGAGATGTCCTTCACCTCATCGATTTTGCAAACTTTGACCTTGTAACAGCCAGGCAAGTGGCCCCCGTCAGTATTTTCTATTCCCTCAATGCAGCTGTTGCGCTCGTCGCCCTGCGCGAGCTTTCTGTTCCGAGCTATACGCTGATCAAGCGCCTCGCCCCGCTTCTCACCGTCTTTCTGGAGGCTCTGCTTTTACACAGATTTGCAACCCGGGCTATCGTCATATCCCTTCTCGTCATGTCATCGGGTACCGTTCTCGCTGCCAATGCAGACCTTTCAAGTTCTAATTTTGCTTGGCTTCTGGGCTTCGCTTCCTGCTTCTTCCAGGCACTGTACCTTACATTTGTCAAGCGATCCGGCGTGGATACAGGCATGAACTCCTTTGGCATCCTCTACTACCACAGCATTCTTTCCTTGCCATGCATTAGCTGCATTGCTCTTGCTGTCGGCGAGATCTCTCCTGCACTAGCTTTTGAAAACTGGACTTCCCCATCCTTCTTGGTCGTACTTGTCGCTTCATTGTTCATGGGCTTGTTACTGAACTATGCTCTCTTCCTCTGCACGGAGCTCACTTCACCAACTAGTACGGTCGTATCTGGACAAGTTAAGGCCATGGCCCAAACTGCTATAGGCACGTTTACGTTCGGCGGTGTCGACATGAATTCGCGCTACCTCGCTGGCACCATGCTCAACATTACAGGTGGCTTCATGTATGCATTTGCCAAGCTCAGGTCGATACGAGAACGCTCATAGTTGGCTGATCATATGTATGAACGTGTTCATTGTTGTTAACATCAAGAGTTTTTATTGTTGTGTCCTTGGGGATGTCTTTGTTTATTTTACTACATCCGCAAACAGTTTTGTGTACGGATAGTCTCGTTGTTGAGATTGTGGTCTACACGTTTTGACCTTGATCGCACGGAACATGCTGCGTCCACTAGCAATATTACCCTAACTGCAAATCTGGTTGGTATATATGCCCTTGCTGCAAGCCGAATCTGTTGCTTGTTCGTCGGAAAGCATCCCGTTGCGATTTCCTACGGCAACAACGCGAATGCCTGTCTTACTTCACGTGTCTAAGTTGATTCATGCCCGGTATGGCAGTGCCATAACCAGACCAGCCCACAAGCACCCCTTAATCTATAACACTAATCTAGTCTTCTGTCGTCATGCCACGAGAAGCCAGGTCTCAACGAAACGTGATGTAATATCGTGGATCCTCTGGACTGGTTTTTAAAAGCACATGTATAACAAAAGAACGTTCAAGTCAATTAATGGCTACCCTTGGCAGCCATGGCTACCACTCGCAGGCACACGCAAACAGCTCAGGCGATATTTATAAAGCACATTACGGCGACGCGCAGCTGACACCGTTGTCTGCAGATGACAGAATGTGACTCAGCCTCCCAGGAGGCCTACAGGTTACGAGTCAATGCTGTCGGCCATAAAATGAATTTGTGAGGTTGCGAGAGACTTTGAAAGAATATTGCAAATGCTGTCTTGTTCTTCCTTCAGAAGATACGCTAGCGTGGAAGTTATAGAATGCTCGGCACTCTGAACCAAAAAATATTGGGAGGTGCGACTTAGTGTTTGGAATGGCCAAACTACATATCTGTATGAATCTCAAAGAATTGCGACATATCGAGAACGACGGACCCCATTTTCGATGCAGTAAAGTGTCATTCGGACAGCACTCTCAATTGACATGTCGATCAAGCTATACTGAGGTTCAACCCTAACCGTCGTGAAATTTGTTCCCTCGTGAGGCTGTTGTTGTGTGGGGCAAAGAACGTGTGAATATACTGTGCCTGCATTTTGCTATTGATGCACCCGTCAACAGTGCAGGAAACAATGACGCATACCCTGTCGCCCGAGGGAGTTGTTAGAACGCCGGCAGAAGAGGTTTCGGGATTGCCCTTGTT
Source organism: Chondrus crispus (assembly GCF_000350225.1). NCBI lineage: Eukaryota > Rhodophyta > Florideophyceae > Gigartinales > Gigartinaceae > Chondrus > Chondrus crispus. The sequence continues at coordinate 18,873 of NW_005179170.1, forward strand.
TCCATTTGCTGGTCTATCACTCTGTAGATGGTACAGACAAGATTTTCCTTTCACGACGCCCACTTGGCAACTAGTCATACATAAGCAGCTAATTGTTGGCCTGGCAGATGCTAGAGACAGACCGTTTGTGAGTCACAGAGTTGGACCTGTATCCACGCTGAAAGTCCATTGACAGGTTTTGTCCAGCGAGTAGTTTCCCTCAGTAGGACGGTCGCCATGCCATATATGTACAGTACAGTCGTGCACCACGTGAACTGCATGCGGTCATTACGCGGACCCTGTTGGCGTGCAGGTAGCGGAGGTATGCACTTGTCACCGAGAGGTCGATCCTGCAATTCATTTATTTTGAAGTATGCTTAAATCGTGCCATGTGTTCTGTTTCATTCATCCTCATTGCGGTCGGGTGAGCCGGAAATTTGTGGCATATACTGTTCCTTTGTAAGTGGCCCTATGCTATCATACAGAGCATCGCCA
>NW_005179170.1:19446-102323 GCF_000350225.1 Chondrus crispus
GCTATCGGGGGTCCATTGTACTTACTGTACAGTAAATATAGACCTTGCCATTGGTATACCGTCTCATCCACAACATCACCATGTTGTGAATGAGATTGTATACAGGGAAAAGCTTCTCTACAAAATTTGAGATTACAAAAAAAATGTTGTTCGAAGAGCGAATGCTGCAGTATCTCCTTCTGGGGTGTCGAGGTCAATGGAAATGTTAGTTCTTGTTGTCGTGGCTCTCTGACGGTACCGTACAGTACTGGAGAAAAACCGAGAGAATCACATTACCACGGCACGTACCGTACACAGCAATGCAGCTGACGGCAGCTGTACGAGCCACTGTGTGTCCTGGGGACCGTGTACAAAACGCAGAGGTTATGCCACAATGATGGATACGGACTAATTGTGCATGTTGTTCGTTTCTCGCAAGTGCGTTGTCTATCTTTACATACCGTTGTGCCTATGTAGAAGACTGCACTGGAAAGAAATCTCATGCTTCATTTCTTCGCGGTTTGCTGATAAACTTTAGGGCGAGACTTTTTCGAAGTCTTCCGCACACCCCAATGGATTTCACCCTAAACTTTATTGCTTCTGGGAAAGAACAACGCTTAATTTTCTTGTTTTGTCACTAGATAGGAGGAGTCACTTGTTACTGTATCCTTGTGACGGGTCAGCAATATGGACTGCGCGGAATGCAGTCCATAGATGTCGCTTGTACTGCACAAGTAGTTAATGAATACATTTTGGAAGGCATTTGCAACCTATTGGCGCTGCCAGGCATCAACATTGCTGTACTGATATACTGTACCCTTGAAGGGTACACCATCATGATATCTTCTGCGGATTCCGGTAGGAGGCGGTTTACCCATGGGACTGTAAATTGCTCCCTAATAAATGATCAATAACAAACGCATCGATATTTCTTCGTCTGCGAAAGGTAGGTACTCTACCTTCACACTGGCCTCTGTACTCTGTACCACAGTGGATACACAACGATACTCATAGCATTATTATGAGTTCCATCATTGCGCTTGGCCTTGTCACGCGACCCGCCTCACAGGAACAGGCCTCAGTGAAATCGTGACGTCTCGCCACTGGAGTAGGCGCCCTGTTTCAGCGCCTTCTCAATAACTGCACACTACACGAATTCCCCTGACGTGGCCTCCTCTGGGAGAGTACTTCCCCGGCTTTACAAGATGTGAATCCCTACCTCGATATCGAGAGCATTTATTCAGGGTGTTACTGTAAACAGTAGTTTCAGGCTTATTTTTAGGAACTTCTGCTCGCTTCGCTTTCAATTTAGAATTCATGGTAGTCTGCACAACGCCATCTCGACGTCCTTATGTTTTTCAGACTTTCGAATGGGATGATTGGAAACCGAACTGCACTCCTATGCCATTCGTCACTCGCGTCTTTTCCCAAAATGTGCACCTCGAGAAATCTCAGTACCTTGGTAACTTATTCCTTGATGTTGTGAAAATGAGAAGCGATACGCACCAGAGCGCCCTGGCGGCTCTTCTATATCGAGAAACTCTTCCTTCATTCGAATAAATACACACTCCGCCCCAGCGTTTCTCCAGAGTAATTTACCTTCACCCTTTCATAGATATCAATTGAATAATGGATTGCCTTTTAGAACAATTAATTGCGCTTGCTCTCACTTCACACGTAACATATTGTTCACCGTCGGAGTGTCAACCCTAGCCAGCGTTTCATGTTTTCCACTGAAGAAGAAATGGTGAAGGGAGGGGGGAGACTCTGCATATTTATACGTATCAGCCGTTTCAAATTAACCACCTCGAAGTGGACAGAAGCTATAGTTACTACCGAGCATATTCGCAACAGAATTGTGAATCCATCAAACCAGCCCGAGAAATAGTCCGCCTCTTCAATGTGCGTTTATCTATTTCTGGAAAGTGCTCTTGAACGTTACTTTCCCAACCTGCATGTCACGTCTTTTAAGATAGTTAATCATCATAAAAGTATATTCTGTGAAGCAGTTGCAATGCGAGCGAGAGGAATCGTGATATCCAAAATTGAAATATCGTGTTTCTGTACGTTTTCGTGGCAGTTTATCACGCTTTCGACGTTTCAAACATGGATTACAGTCAAGTATCGCTAGAACGCACATAATAGCCTGTTTCTCATTCCATCAGAATACCGCTTCATTTCCCTATAACCTTTGGACGGCACACCGAGGATACAGTAAAATATAGAATACAGAATATATTGCGACGGTAGACCAGGCATATTGTACGTTATCTCTATATTTTGCCCTCATGTCACTATGGACATGTGACTTGCAAATATGTCCTCGGAGCAACAAATCATCTCCAGGATGAGCGGACCCGCAACAATATTAGCATGCCGCCGATGGAATACTTTCACGATTTGGGATGCTAAATTATTTACTGAAGTGAACAATTTAGAAAGTGTATTGTGTTGCTGCCGACTTCTAGTGTCTAGACAACAAGTGACCTCATATGAGGCCACATTTCAACTTATCTTTTTTCGACCAGTGCTTGCTCGACAAGAAGGAAAAGATACTCACGCCACTGCGGATGACTTCTGCGTGGCAGAAGGGTTGAGGTTGGTGAGATCTGCACGTCTTTTCCAGCCATTTTTAGAATATCTAAAACAGACGCTTTTTCGACAAACCTCAAAACGTTATGTGTTGATATCTTCGAAACCAAAAGGCATGTTAAAAATGTTAACGGAGCAATGAAGCTTCATTGGATTCTTAATCTTTCTGTGTATTTACAACAGATATCCCAATGTTTAGCAACATGTTATTACTGAGGGCATATTCGTTAGAGAAATAGTGCGCAAACTGACTTTTGTAAAGTTTCGATTTAATGTATATCTTTTTACAAAAAAAGTCGGCCTCATATGACGGCATGCCTGACGTCATGTGAGGTAAATAGCATGTCGCTTAGTATCTATCCGACCAGCGTTATCAAAACATAAAAAGCTGCGAATTTTAGTTTCAATTATTCTGTGATGGACTGACTCGTTTTAAAATGGTTGTGAAGGTAAAACCGAGTAGAAAGCACTCTAAGGAATGTCTCCATGCTGCTGATATAGAACTTGCTTTAAGAGAATTGCAAACTGTTAGCCAACGTTTTTTTGAAAAGCTTTATGTGCGTCAACGGATTTGTACTTGCTAGGATTTGCTGAGCATGTGCTTTACCTGTGATGGTAGACTTCTAGATGCAAGACTCGAATAAGCGTGGTTTGAGCTGTCTAGAAACCATGTAATAAGAATTGTCTTCAAATGAGGAGTACTGGTCTGATGAACACTAGTTTAGCGGTGTGCAGGGTTAATAAAATGTGGTTTTTGCAAAGGAATTCTTAAGTGGGACACACTTGGGGTTGCATGTTGGGTTTCTCCAAGGGTTAGTGAGTGGTAATATCAGCCCCCATTCGCTTTCCCCGTCCGAATTCCGCGCCTTTTATAGATAGCGTAACTGAACCTTAGAGTAATACAGTAGTACATGCTAGACTAAAATTAAATATCCCTTCAGTCTATAACTAATCTTCATACAAGCGCTTACGTCCTATCTTTCAATCCTCTCGACTATCCTCTTTAGTACTACTCGATACTGTATTCCCCCTTGACAAGTCTTTCAGGAATGACATAGAAACTATAGTGTAGTTCTGTGTCATCCTTTGAGGAATAGAGCATTCAGTCTATTCGGGAAGGATACTCACAGTATATTTATACAGAGTATAGTTAGAAAGATATTAATACTGTGCTTGTACTTCAACCGTCACAACTAGACACTAGTATAGTGAAATATTTTCAATTGGAGAAAATTCGCAAAGACGCGGACACTGTCTAAAACCCCAAACTGTTGTGTGGAAAAACACGCGCATACGGTTTGGTCATCGTGAGGAAGCAAAGATTCCAAAATAACGACCTTTTTTATCTGAGAGTTGACATTGATATACCACAGATTAGTTGGACATATGCCAAAACCCGACATTGCAGAATCTAAAAAAGACCACAATTTACTCCCCCAACATCCACCTAATCGTATGGTTAAAGCATCACCCCGAACATGAATCGATCCATTAAATTTACATTATATTTCCAACACGGTAGATAATTTAAACTACAATGATGAGTTCCCATTATTCGAAGTATGTTTTCTGTATTAGGCCTGGTCTTGCCGTAAGTATTGAAGCGAACGCAAACTCGGTATGACGCAGTTTGACTCCAATATCAAACCAAGTCTCCTGTATTGATCAAGATGAGTCAAAATGTAGAGGATAAAACATTATCCGCATACAGATTTAGATCTTTCAAGGTGACGAGAATCAAACCAACATTTTTGCACGTTAGCATCAGCTTTTGACGGCTGCCAATGCTCATAAGGGGTGTTTCTAGCGCCCAACGGCCACAACCCTGCACACTTCAATCCAGATTTGATATTTTGTGCCTTGAATGTATCTTGGAAGGCCTCATAACTCATTTTCATATGTTAAAGACATATCAGGGTTTGTCTGGGCCCAATACGACGTTCTTGAAAAGGTTGCTTAGCTGAAGCTTGAACGGGCCAAACACGATACCGTCTAAGGGTTGTGTCTTTCCTGAGGTATGCGCAGGTAGTGCATACGCAAATATATATTTATCACGAAGCAATATCAGCACGCATCTATCGCAGTACGCCTATAAACGTCATAAAAATATCACCATTGGGCCGTCCGTCGTAAGATCCTTCACGTTTACCATAAATAAACATGCCTAGTAGAAGAAATTCGTTGAGTAAACCACCCCTAGCTTTGATCGCAACGCAACAACGGAATGACGATGCAATTTGCTTGCAGAAGTCTCTGTTTCCCTCACACCGTTTCTCAGAGCATGCCAAAACGGCATTCATTTCCATGCTCAGTACAATAAGACATGGTGTGGTACCGCCCATCTTCCGGTGTAGATCGGGGTACAGACCCCTGCCCGTCGACCCCAGTCTCTCCTGGGAGACCAGTCCCGTCGAGGGACAACGCAGTGTGAACTGCAACAGCGTAGACCGGGGGCGCTGTGGTAGAGGAGGTAGAGATAGAAAGAGGAATAGAATAGGAATAGTCGTAAGGATAGCGAACCGATAGAAACATTGAAGGAATTAGGAAACGCGAACGAGGTTGGTAACATACACCCAAGATCGGACGGGACCAAACTAAGGAAGGCAACCTGGCGAGGAGGCGTACCAGAGGCTAATCGTGGTAGCTCCAGAGGTCCAAGGCTTCCGGGTAATGCTTACTTTACGAGGGGGAAGCTGGCACCGGCTGGTGGGGTAAAGAACCGCCGGTGACACTGTACTATAATTACTGTATGACTAATGTAAGGAGGGCTTACAGCCTCCACTCTAACATTGGATCAGTAAAACGGTTGGATCCAGAATCAGATCCACGACTGCCACCTGCACACATGTGACACCCCGACACGATTCCATATCCATTGTACCACACGTCCCCCTTCCAAGATGTGAGTGCCCCGTGAAGCTTGACGCTCGCCCTTGAATACATTCGAAGGGTGTTGTGAAGGAGATCGTCATCCACCTCCCCCGACAACATTCTCCATGACCTACGGTGATGTGGAGAATGATCGCGGATCTGGGCGAGACAACCTGGTTACGCGCGGTTCCGCTTCCCCCAACTCCTCGTACGAGGAGTTCAGTCGACGCGACCTCGGAGGTGGGGAGTCGGGAGTCGGGGAGTCCCCGACGCGGTCCGTCGGAGGTGGGACTGGGCCATAAGGATGGATCCGGACTCTCGGTTCTTGCCGCGCTCAACCGGAGCAGCACACCGGTTCCGCAACGCCGTTGAACGGCGTTTGGCTATTCTGAAGCCCATCGGTGTCCGATACCGATGAACTGGCGCTTTGACATGGCGTACTAGCGTTTCGAGCGCGAGGAGCGATACATCGCTCGACTTCGGCAACTCCATCATGCCGAAGTCCTCCGCCGTCATGCGGAAGTGGATTCAGGGCTACTTGTGCATGAGCACCCCCTGGTCTTGCCAAGTCGGAACGAGACTCCGTAGGCGAAGAACGTCACAGTGGTTGACCGGCAAATGGACATGCCGCTCACCGACCGGACGTTCGAGCGCAAGATGCGCCACAAGCACTCCCTGCTTGTCCCGACACATTGTAGGGAGGTTACTGCTTTGAACCGTAATTGTCTTGGAAGCAAGTATGTCAACCCTTCACACTGGTGGGCTGACGTCGAGGTCTCTTACGGGGATAGGACCGAAATGCCTCGGGCTGTGAAGTATCTGGGAAGCCGCCTGATGGCGGATCCCCTGGCTCTCGAGTGGAAACTTGTTCGCACCGAGTGGGCGGCCCTCATGGCTGCCAACGTGTTGTATCAAGCGCGTGCCGGGTATATTCTCCAGATCTCTCCCATGCTACAGGAGAATATTCGTCTCTTGGGTGTTGGAAATATAATTCCCCACGCGCCGGACGACGCCGCGGACCTCGCTGCGGTTCTGCACGAGGTATGCGTAATTCGCTGGAATCGCTTCGCTGCTGAGAACCGGCAGCTCCCTCAGGAAACAGGGAGGTTCACCCCTGGGTCTGAGGGCGGGAAATGGGTTGAGTTCGACCCCATGAGGTGGTGTACGAATCTCGATGATGACATGTATATCGAGATGGCGGACGATGATCGTCCCCTCGAGTCACTCGTAATGGGGACTCGCGTCTATGGGACGACGAATCATTTAGCTCAAATGAACTTGCCGCACGGACAACCGCGGGGAATCCGAGCCGTCTACGGCTCGGATTACTCCGCTCCTCGTCTTGGGAGGAGGAGTGGCGCGGTGTTGGGGAGCTTGACGTCCCAACGCCGCGGGGTTGCGAACGACGTTCTCGCCGCTCTCGTCTTGGAACGAGAAGGCTTGACAGCACTGCTCCGTGACAACGGGGTTCGCGGCAGGCCGACGATTATTGCTGTCCTCGATTTACTCCAGGGTCGATTGGAGAGCCCGCCGTCGCCCGTTCAAAGCGATGCGGGGCCAGCCGAAGCGGCTACCGACGGCTCCATAATGCGCGCTGAGTGAGCGCTGCAAGGATCGTTCATCTCGAGGTTCGTAGGGTAGTAGACGATCGTCAATAAAGGAACCTCAAGATTAATTCGTCGCCATATTTCCCTCGGTCGGAAATGCAGTGGACCTTCCCCCTTCCAAGATTGGCGTGCGTGCTGCCCTTCACTGAGGAGCGGGTTCCTCGGACACCGGTAAGGGGTCAAGTCCCTTGCGACGTCGAAAGCGGTTTATCACACCAATTGGTAGGTGTGATGGTGGTTTCCACGTGGCCGCCTCGGGAGGGTACCCCTCCCATCGAACGAGATACTTGTCCTGTTTGTCGTCATGCTCATGGAGTTTGTCGATGACGTACTCGTCATCGGAGGTGTCGGCCTTCTTGCCGCCGACCTCCGTTTGTGGGGTCGACGGTCTCTGACTCGGGTCATCATTCAGCCGAGCCTGCGCGGTTGGTATCGGTGCGTCTTCGGCTGTAGTCGCGTTCCGATAAGCCTGCTTCTCGCGGGAGCTCGCATTCCCGACAGCGCGGAGCACACGTGTGCTTCCGGGTGGATCTCTGCTTTGACCATCGACGTCAGCATTGTCGTCATCATCGGTCGTGACCATGTCCTCGTCTGTCGGGCGAGGGACAAGAGCCGGGTCTTGTTGATCGGGATCCCTGTCCGGCATTGGAGCCGGTACAATGCGATCATACGACACTGTGTCTCGGTCGCCAACTCGTAAGATGACGACAGTGCGATCGTTTGGCTTTACTGCCAACACTTCGAATGGTCCAATGGCCTTGGGGCGAAGTTTGTGGTCGTTCTCCCCCGGCCGGGGAGCTTCGCGTCTGAAACAGACGCCACCACCTGCCTTGAGGTGATAATTGACTGGCCTTACATGACGGTCAAAGTTCGCCTTGTAGCGGGCTTGCGCTTTCCGTAGGCGCTCACTTGCCGTGGTCATCAGTGCCCGTAACCTCGTCGTAAAGCGAAGACGAGCTTGCCATGGTGGTAAGCTTCCGTGGTCCACGGACTCGACATTTTCAATGCAGAAGCTTGGCGGAGGTCGACTCAATACGAGATCATAGGGATTCATCCCTATCGCACGGTGCACGGTACAGTTGTAACCAAATGTCACATCTGACGAGAACGTGTCCTAATCCTTTCCCTCCTCCGTGCAAAGCGACCGGAGGGCAGAAAGGATTGTGCGATTAAATCGCTCCACCTGACCATTGGTTTGGGAGTGGTATGCCGAGGTGTAAGCATTACGAACGCCCATTATCGAGCATACGTTTTGGAAGAATTTTCCAGGGAACTGGCCCCCTCAATGTGATAGGAGGTAAGCAGGATTCCGTGTGGGAAGACCCATTTCTCGCAAAAGGCACGCGCCACCGTGAGGCCTGTCACGTTTGCGAGGGGCGCGGTCTGCGTCATCTTACTGTAGCGGTCAGACAAGACCAGCAAGTACCGATTTCCTCGGCTGGTTCTCGGCAATGGGCCGAGAATGTCGATGGCGACGTACTCCAACGGTATCGTTGCCGGGAAGAGTTTCATGAACGACGCATGGAGTCGCAACTTCACGCGTCCTTCGCGCACGGGGCACAATGCCTAACACAGTTGTAGACATCGACGCTCATCGACGGCCAATAAAAGGTCCGTTGAGGCGCACTATACATACGCGAACCTCCCGGGTGACCTGCCGTTCGGGAGTAATGTGCCAAATGAAGCACTTTATCATGCAGGCTCTCGGGCAGGTACATCTGCCGTGTGTGGTCGCGTGATGAGACGCGGACGAGGACTCCTATATCATTGAACTCGTAGGGTGTTTGTGGTCCGTGGTCGAGCCGTGCTCGAATGCGTTGGCAAAAAGCGTCGTCCGCCTGTGCCCGGACGAGTTCCTCATAGGAGAGCGGGGATAGAGGGTCGGTACGTTCAACGGCGAGCACCTCCCCCCGGTTGACGAGTCTCTCGTTGAACAGGTCCTCGTCATCGACAATGTTCTCGTCGATGTGACAGCGTGGGTCGCTACCCGACCATGGGTCTACAGTTACCCGGTCGTCTTCGGATTTCACACAAAATCAGGGAATCTCCTCGTCCGTCGGGCCTTGCGTTTCGCCCGTAGTCTCCACACGGGACACAGCGTCCGCAACCGTGTTCTTCGCTCCCTTTTTGTACTCGAAGGAAAAAGTCGAATTCGGAGAGGCAAAGTCTCCACCTGGCCAATCGGCCAGTTGTGTCGGACGCCCCAAGAAGCCACTTGAGAGCTTGGTGGTCGGTGTACACTTGGAAATGAACGCACTGTACTGCTTTTCATCGAAGGAAGGCAGGTCGAACCCCTGTCTTTTGCATAGAAGCGCGTTTAGCGGCGCCGCAATTCGTGCGAAGTTTGGCACGAAACGTCGGTACACGTTACACAGCCCCAAGAAAGACCGGAGCTGTGTCTGGTTGCGTGGGTCTTTGAATCCAGCGATGGCCTCGGTGTTCTTAGTCGCCACATGCAACTTACCTGGACGAATATTATGTCCCAGGTAGTCCACCGTTTGGAGGAAGAAATTACATTTCTTAAGTTTCAGGGATAACCCCGCGTCCCGCAAAACGGTTAGTACCTCCTTCACGTGTTGGAGGTGCTCCTCCAGGGAACTAGAGTAGACTATCACATCGTCTAGATATACCAGGCAGCTACGCTACCTGTACCCTGTGAGGAGGATATCCAGAGTTCGTTGGAACGTGGCAGGGGCGTTGCAAAGCCCGAAAGGCATCCGGCAAAACTGGTAACAACCAGCATGACACGTGAATTCCGTTTTATGCCGATCTTGGTCGGCTACTCGTATCTGCCAGTATCCACTGTTGCAATCCAACGTAGTGAAGAACTTGGTTTCGCCAAATGAGTCGAGACACTCGTCCATTCGTGGTAACAGATATGTGTCTTTTACCGTCAGGGCGTTGAGACTACGATAATCGGCACAAAATCGGAGGGAACCGTCCGATATCGGTACCAGTACTACCGGGCTCGCCCACTCTGAGCATACTGGTTCCATGACCCCTGCCTTCAGCATCTTGTCCACTTCGGACTGCTGAATTTCGCGCGACTTCGGGCCTGCGCGATACGGTTGACAATGTACCGGTCGCGTGCCTACTTGAAGGTCGATACGATGCTTTGTCACCGTAACTGTCCCGAGCTCTCCGTTCCATATGGGTGAGAACGGCTTGAGCATCTGTTGGAAATTCTTCTGCATGGCAGAAGACAAGTGACCAAAGTCTACTTCATCCTCAGAAGGTGGAAGTTCGGCTTGCTTGGTGCCTTGATGCACGTCGCGGGGTGAATCTGCGAAAGACAGCGCAGCCCCCAGCCCCGCCTCCTCTTCGTTTCGAGGGGGGTTTTCGGAGTTGTTCTCGTTCGGGCCGGACAGCTCGACCGCGTAGACTGTCGTGGGTAACGGCATAGGCGTACCCAAGATCTGGTTCTTGACCAGAGTTTGCGGGGTTGTCGCGAAGTTTGCCACCCGTATGACAAACGGTCGCTTAGCGTGGACATCGCAGATGCCATTGCTAAGGGCTACTAGCTGTTTCTTGTACAGCTGATTGCGGCACTCGGGGATATGAGTGCCCGATACGTTGGTCACTGCGGATTGGGGAGGAAGCACAATGCGCTGTGCTACGCGTATCACGTTGTCCTGTGATGGTGGTGGAGGTACCGCGAGGGGCTCGTTCGTCCGAACCATTGTGGAGCGAACAAAGGCAGCTCGACGCTTGATGGCCAGCTCCGTGCCGTCGTCGAGCACGACGACACGCCTTCTGATCCAGATGGACTCGGTGTGCGTGTCAATGAACGTACATCCGAGAATCGCGCCCACTCCCAGATGGCGGCAAACCACGAAGGGTTGAAGGGTCGTGAACGATCCAATCCGGATCGTAAGGGAAACAATCCCCAGAGTCGTTAGGCGATGCTTCGAGGCATTCGCTAAGTTAACGACTTGTCGATTACGGTCAAGCTCCGCAATCGTGCTGGCAGGCAGCATGTCGGCACAGATGAGGTTTGGTCCTGCACCCGTGTCGAAGACGGTTAGCATCGCGACACAGTGGGACTGTGTGGAGCCTATGGAGGCCTCGACCTTGTAGTTGTACTTCGACAGTACGCATACGGGGTCGGCGAGGTACGTTTCCACGGTCGTCCGTGGAGGTAGCCCATAAGGCCTGGTTTTGATGGATCTTACCGGGGGCGATGATTGCGGCTCCGGTTTACAGGGGCGATCTGGCGGCTCAGCAGGGGGACGGTTCTGAATCAGATCGCCACGGGTCAGTTTAACGACGCAGTGCTGTCGTCAACCCCTACGTTGGGGGGATTCACCTTCGAAAGATGAATTTCCGAGGTGGCGGGTGTGGGTCCACCTGCGAAGGTAACGCCCTCCTCCGGCGTGCACTGTGCCTTCTCTTCCGCCATAGTCGCGGTCTTTCTCTGCAGGGCAAAGAGAGGCGGCGACCAACGCGTCGAAGGAACTCGGGCTGGGTCGGGTTGAGCTTTGCGAAATTGGCCTCCACCAAGTGGTAGAAATTCCGGTCGGAAGCGGGAGAGACTTCTCTCGCTAAGTGGCGACAGTTGGGGTTCTTATGCCCCAGGGCATAACACTCGTAGCATGTCCGAGGGGCGGTCAGGGGATACTTGCCATCCCGGCTGTTGATTCAACGGCGGCTTAGCGAACGAAGCGAGACGCGGGTTATCCATCCAGACAATCGCGTTAACCTCCTCAGGAACCATGAGGTGTGTCCCGGAAGGGACAATTGTTGACGACGAAGCATGTACGACGTCGTTTTGCAGCAGCTCCGCGGAGAGCGCAGATCCTGTCGGGGTTTGCAACGGGGGGCTCGGGTATCCCTGGTGCCCTTCCACATTGAGTATGTGGTTGACGTCGTCGCGTCCCCGGCCGCGACTGGGCAGCCGGTCGATGCGGTCACGCTTCGTCCTACCGTCCAGAAGGGCGCGGTGGGAGTCGCCCACTGCGGCTGCTTGCTTGACGCAATCGAGAAAGGTTCGCGGATGAGATGACTCGCGCTGCTTTTGCGCAAGAAGGGGCTTGATGGCAGGATTCAAACCCCTTACGAAGCGGGTGATGAGTTCCGTTTCGGAGAAAAAGCCGCCACATTCACGCGCGCGCTTTCGTAGGCGCCGCGCGAACGGGACCTCGGTCTCGTTGTCTTGCTAGACGGTCGCACAGAGTTTCTGTATAGCCTGCTCGATGTATAGATCCTTCGCATATGAACGAAGTAAGAAATGAATGGATCCTGGGTAAGTTTCGAACTCGCCGAGGCCGTCATCACCAAGCTCTTGATGCGCTTGGAACGCGTCCCTCGCGTCACCTTCCAGGAAATATGGAAGTGCCAGGAGGGCCGCTGCCTCCGAGATGCGATTTATATCGCATTGGTGCTTGAACATCGTCAAAAAGTCGATGATCTTGAGCGGATTCGAGCCGTCGAATCTCTTATCCTGGAGTGTGCGTCCCAGGCGACGGACGTTGAATCCTGTCTCTGCCGTCACGTACTTGTCGCAATGTGACGAGGTATTGAGGAGGCGATACCTTCTGCAGAAGGTATATTTCCAGCCTTCCGACACGTCGTGTCGTACATGTACGACACGACGTTGTAGTATAACTACAAAAGAATTAGATTAGAAATTGGATCCGGCTTTGTAAGGCACGAACCTTTCAGACAGCCAGTACCACACGTGTACGGGGGGCACGCGCCCCCACGTGTACTATACGTGTACGACACGTATACAGTAAGCCCCGTCGGCTGACGATGCCGACTACAGTAGTGCGGCATAGTACAGTACGTACTGTACTAAGTTACGATAGACTAATTTTACATTAAATAACGGAGCGGACCGGCGGCGGCGAAGGGAGACAAGCACGGACTTGTCCACGACCTACCGCCTAGGTCTGACTTCCAGCTTATCCTAAGGAAGCTTCCGTTAGCTACCTTAAGGCGAGACCGAGCGCGGGTAGATGACGCCCGAGCACGCGAGAGAGCCTAGATCCACCTCCGCCCGTCAGCGTTGGAACGTAACCCAGCGCTGCTCCGGGGCGTCGAGGCGTAGATCGGCCCGCGCGTGCGCGCGTCCTCCCCCCGATCCCGCTCTACCACGCTACCTGGGCCCGTGCTCCGGTTTCGTTAGCTGGTCCGACTTCCCCCGTCTTCTGGTACGTACGGGTCTTCCAGGACTAAGCATACACCCCTATCCGTTTAGGGGTGTTTATGCTACAGACGTGTCGGAAGGCCGGATTGGCAGGTTGAATTTCCTTCAATCCTCTCTGCTTCGGTCCCTTCCTCGGGGCTTGACGAGCGACATCGTCGAACTCCGTGTCATATGGGTCGGAGTCGGATGACTGGCGGCGCCACTCGTCGCCTTGGCGACGCACACGCGTCAGGGTATCCTCCGAGGATGACAGAACTGCGGTCCTGGAAGTTCGGCGATGGCGAGTCCCGCGAGGGACTCTCTTCTTCTTCGCAGCACGATCCGCTGTCGCGGCGAAGACTAACCCGTCATACTTGTGTTTTAGGCCCTCAACGGTGAGCTTCTGCTCATCAGCTCGTTTCTCGAGTCTCTGAACTTCAGATTCCAGCTTACGACAGTAAGTCGGAAGATTCGTTGTCACACGTACCCCGTTCGCTTCGGCTACGCCGGGGTCGGAGTAAATGCGTCCCTCAGCCTGTTGAAGGCGAGAAATGAGAGCATCCTCACGCAAGACGACGAATCGCGTGAGCTGGTCCCGGAGCGGCTCTTCGAGCAGCTCCCTCTGGGACTGGACTTCGATTGCCACGAAGTTTCTTATCTCAGTCCCGAGGGGGACGTCCAAAACGTTGGGCTCCCTGCTGTCAAGGGGGCTGGGTGCCGGCACTCCATCACGCAGGGTGCCTACTCCAGGGGGAGCTACTGTCTTCCCCCGGTTGGAGACATTCCCTAAGGCGGGGGAGACTGTTGGGACACACCAACTTCCCGCGTTTTTGCTCTCGTCTGCTGTTTTGGCAGCAGCGAGGTATGAGATCAGCCCTTCTCTAAAAGCCGTGAGCATCTCTCCAAGGTCAGTAGAATATCATCGCAGTTCACTGAACGCATGTTCTCGATAACATGCGTTCAGTGAACTGCGATGCTCCTGCACCTGGAGCTTCTGCCGTGACGGCAGTGTCTCGTTGAACGAGACTTGGACCATCACCGAGGATGACAGGTGGGTTGCCTGCTGGCCCAAAGGCTGCGGCAATCGCCAGAGAAGGTCTGACGGCGCCCGAGGGAGCGGCGGCTCCAGTTCGGCTGGAGCCTTTCCCTCGCGTGCTCGGAGGCATCTTCGAGTGCGATGCCGAGTTGAAGACGTTGACGAACCCTAAAGTGCGGTTCTAGGTCGGGAGACCAATGCGGTACCGCCAATCTTCCGGAATAGATCGGGGTACAGACCCCTGCCCGTCGACCCCAGTCTCTCCTGGGAGACCAGTCCCGTCGAGGGACAACGCAGTGTGAACTACAACAGCGTAGACCGGGGGCGCTGTGGTAGAGGAGGTAGAGATAGAAAGAGGAATAGAATAGGAATAGTCGTAAGGATAGCGAACCGATAGAAACATTGAAGGAATTAGGAAACGCGAACGAGGTTGGTAACATACACCCAAGATCGGACGGGACCAAACTAAGGAAGGCAACCTGGCGAGGAGGCGTACCAGAGGCTAATCGTGGTAGCTCCAGAGGTCCAAGGCTTCCGGGTAATGCTTACTTTACGAGGGGGAAGCTGGCACCGGCTGGTGGGGTAAAGAACCGCCGGTGACACTGTACTATAATTACTGTATGACTAATGTAAGGAGGGCTTACAGCCTCCACTCTAACATTGGATCAGTAAAACGGTTGGATCCAGAATCAGATCCACGACTGCCACCTGCACACATGTGACACCCCGACACGATTCCATATCCATTGTACCACACATGGTGCCACAAATCCCGCCGCAGAATCTGTCGTCATGAGTTTGATGCCGTCTTAATAGCACATCATGCAGATCCCGATCTGCACCTCTTGCCAGGTAGCGCTTGCGCTGAGTGCGGTTGCATACATCCTTTGCTTGGCGGAACACCACACTCACACAAAATAAAAAGACGCTCTGCGTCGATTTTGTGATCGGTCATGAGCCGTTCAAGCTTTGGAAAGTGTTTGGCAAGCACTTGGGCGTTGCGAGCCGCAACGCGAGGGGCCTCCAGGCTGGTTTCGAAAAGGAACGCGAGGTCTTGTGCCGAGCGCGAATGCTACGAGGCCGACCGTCACGAAAGAACGAGAACCCGACGGGGTCCAGCACAAAATTGACAACAATGGAAACAGTGTCTGCCACATGAGAATATGTCAATTCCGTTTCCGGCTCGGAAATTGTTCTGAAAAGAGATAATATTATCCGATTTTCTCCCTCACGAAGCACGGGGGACGACCGACTGGCTGATGAATTTTTTAATGAGGCTTGGAGGGTGTAATATGCAATCCCATTTCACTTTGTCGCTTTTTATTGCCAATTGCACCATCTGTAATGATAATCATGACATCTGGGTGTCGAGCGAGTGTCTTGCGTGTTAGCAGTAGTGTAACGGGATGCATGCTGGCTTGAAGTGCAGTTCAGCTAAGATCAGGCACAGAGAGGGGATCTGAAGAGGGTTGGTATCTCTTCAGAGACTAAGGTGCAGTCTGCTCATTTATCGCCGGCTTTTAGCCAGTCTGCAGGTGTTCTGGCCAGATTCCGTTATACTATCTAGATGTACACTGCTTTGCTGCTTGGAATGGAGAGATTGTTTGTTAAATCTATCTGCACGTTTTCGAGATAGACGGCTCTTGCTTAGGACGCATGACGGATTCCGGCTTGTTCAGGACGAAGAAGTCTTTGTTTGTTTTAACATTATGAGGCAAAGTAGAATGGTGGAACAATTAGGACGCTGACCGAAAATTAGGGCAAACCTCTTTAGAAGGTGCAAGCCACGTGAGATCCATCGCCTGCAATTTATGCAATATGATTGGGAGCTTCCTGATTTTGAATAAAACATTTAGATTCGGGCATCTGAGTTGGTTTTCTGATTATCTGTGGTTTTACAGTAGTCAAACAAATCATTTGATTATTTGGTTTTCATTTAATATCCCAGAAATGGTTCGGCCTGTGCTTTTCAGGGGTGATTACTCAGAGGTGACCGGCCGTTCTTGAGACGACCGTCGTATCTCGCATTTATCGTCTATGTCGGTCGCTGACCTACTGTACACGGGATTTCGAGCTTTTCTTGCTTCGGCTGGAATGGCAGCACCGTTCCATGTGAACAATTTCAATGCTCTCTGCACTGCTTTGAGGAGCCATTAATTAATGACGCAAGGCTGCGTTTGTTTCTATTGGGAGGTATGCTTTTATTCTGTGCCTCTCAAAAAAATAGCCATCATTACATGTCACGAACCACAAGCACCGCAGGTACAGTATTGGAACTTTGTGTGTGATCGGGAAATCACCAACTCGTTGAATGCCCTTCTGCAAAACGCAGTCGTCGTATATTACCCATAGCCTTGTCCAGAGCATGCATATTTACGCATGCATGCATAAATATATTCACTGTATCTGCAGCCGTGATGAGTGATGATTCCTCTGGACCTTGAAGCGAGACCACATTCAAAACACAAAACAACGCACAACTGCCACCTTTTGTACATGTGCCGACTTCAAATTATTTTCGGAGGTTTAATTCTACCGTCACAGGCAATCGCCATGCATACAGAAAACATGAGGTTACAACAGCAACCAGACAGCAGCAACTACGGACAACAGGGCTTTACTGTATGATGTCACTCTACGAACTTCTACTCCTACATTGGGATTGAACAAGAAAAATATACAGCTGTGCAGTAATGTAGGAGTGGGAGTGATAGCGAACGGAAACTTAGAATCACCACAACGCCATAGGACTGTACACAATGAGAGGGCCTCCTAATGCTTCAAACCGGGCACTTCGTGGTAGAGCGTGATGGCTCCGGTCTTTTTTGTTACCAACATGCCTGCTACCCCGTTGCCAAAGTGCGTTGGCAGATTACCTCCAAATGGTGTTTCAGACGCTTTCCGACGCATTGGGATTGGTGGAGGAAAATTTTATTCATTAGCACAACGCTCTCGGGACCCAAAGAGAGTTGCTAAATGCTCCCACAGAATGGAAAATGACAATCTAAGACAGGCTATCCCTCCCTGGGATGGGCTTTGCGGGTATGACAATATATGTATGGTTGCTCGCTCGATTTATCCCTTTCTCTCGCGTATTTTCTGACTAACAACAAGTTCTCTTGAACCAGACTTGAGTTGAGGCGCGGGTAACAAGGCCTTTCGCGACACCTGGACGATATCTACTCATTGCTATTCGAAACCCACTTTAGTGGCCCAACAGCTCGAATCGTTGCTATGCGGTCCCTCAGATGATGATGCCTAAAGCTAGTCATTGCGAAGGACAAGGTCCCATTGTCTATATGAACCGTAGGAACATGTTCTGCGCGTTACACCATGATTACGACTTCCCACATTGCACAAGTTCGCACGAGCCATCTCCATCCATCTACTCTAGTTCGGTCTTTCTCATCGACAAAAGATTGTTAGTCTCCTCCACTTAGAACTCCAAGGCCCCCACTATCATTCTGTCACGATGGACGTCGTCCAACTGAAAGAGAAAAGGGAAGCTCAAGAAGTTGCCGAATCTGAATTTCAGCAGGTGAAGAGAAGGAAATTAGAAACCGAAAGAAACAGTTGGAAGCCCATGCCCAGCGGCTCAAAAGAAGTGAAGCAGAAAGAGCGAGGGGCGGCAAACAGAGCGTCCGCAGCGGCCAGTAGAGCAAAGATGCTCTGTTTTAACAAGGAACTCGGGGTGCGCATCGACAAGTTGGAGCGACAACGGAATGAGGCGACATTGCAAGCACAACGAATCTCGCGAAGAAACAGCACGCTGACCAAGGAGTTATCCATGATGAAACAACTTCTAACAGACATCTGGCAAATGAAGGAGCATAAGACTTGCTCGTATCTTATGGATTCAAATGCCTTGTTCCTATTGCAACCCTCACATGACAACACTGAGGGCGTCTCATCATACTCTGAGGACAGTTCTAGACACGTTGAGGCAGCACGCATGTACGACTATAAGGCCTCTCCTGCACAAGAATCGATAATTCGTCATTCTGAGTCTTCATCAGCAAAGGCCATCCCAAGCTCACACCCTGATGCCAGGCAACGAAGCCCGAGATCTGTTGTCTTAAAGACTCCACCTTCTCCACTGGTGCCACGATCGTCCCCAGTTCGCAACTCGATGTCGGTTAGAAGCCTTGTGCATCCTTCAAATTCAGATGGCATTCTTCATGGTGATACACGAGCTTTTGGATGCTTGCCTCCTTAAACCTCAAAATTCGCACACTATTAATGCAGCACACAGATATTGAATCACCGTAAAGCAGGGTATATCCATACATTTTCTAGGAATAAAGTTTCTCACGAACGAATGGGAACCTCTTTTTCATACAAACTGCGTTGGGTGTTACCCGGTGTGGTTCTCTCAAGAAAGGAAGGAGTGAAATACATTCCTTTTCACGCACCAATATCCTCTAGAGAAGTATCTTACCATCAGGCATGCATCCCAATTTCTAAACGCGTAGTCACGAGACGAATGAATTTCATAGGCCACTGGGCCTTCTCTCTTTGCTTGTACTTCTCTGAATTTTGAAGCATTTGCCACGTCCACAATTACGATGGGGACGCGAACGCCCCTCGTGAGAAGTGGAATAACGACTGTTGCTGATGTGCACTTAATAGCGCAGTGGTGTTTACTGTACAAATTACACGACGACTTACTATACTTGAGCTTTCGTCCAGGACAATCACCATCATGGCAGTCGGCCACATGCATGTTTGCCCAAAATCCGACGGTTATTGACAATTTATCGATTCTTCCATGACTGCCTTCTCAAAAACAAGCGCAGTCTTGTACGCGGCTGGTTTTTTGACTCGGCGAGTTCCGGTGTAGGCACAGTTTCCGCGAGCTGGCTCTCATCCTGGTTCGACGAATTATTAATGACTCGTTTGGCTTCGGCAATATAGGTGCGCAATTGAGCGTCAGCCTGCCATCGATTCTGTAACTGATTAAGTATATGTGAGACGATCTCTACATGTCCTCCGAAAGATAAACCGCGAAGCCCCCTCAATATTGCATGCAAGAAGAGTAGCGCCTCGGCGGCAATCCTTCTATCCATTGAAAATCGTTCTAGTATTGTTCTTGTTACCTCGAAAATTTTCGCCATTTGTAGTGCGCCACAGACGTCTTGACCAAGGGATGACATGCTCCTGAAGCATTCAAAACCAGCAACCATCAATGCGGCGTCAGAAAGATTAGTCTCACCAGCACTTCGCTGCGCACAAGCTCCGACTCCTTGCACGATCTCCTCTCCTGCATAGCTCGAAAGGAATACACTTCTTGCAAGGGGTTGCTTGACGGAAGGAACTACTGCCAAGGCAGACACAACGTCGCAGGCCACTTTTAGCTTTTGACTGGCATCAACCCCCTCACGTATTCTGACTATCAGCGGGTACAGAATTGTCATGCTTCCTGTGGTTGATAAAATCTTGCTCTGACCAGCCGGATGTCTCGTGAAAGAGAAAAGTATTCCGAGTACATGTCGATCGATTCGTTCGTCTTTAAATATGTCACAGCACTCAAGTACTTTTCGCACTGCCTCATGCTCAGCGAGTATTTCCACGCCCGATGCAGACTGCGCTATAAGGCCGATCACCTCCAGGCCTGCCGATGCCACAGGCACATCCCGACCAAACGATTTTGAGCCTCGAGCCAACACACGGAGAGCACAATCTGCTCCTCCAAGATTAAGAAGAATAGAGCACAATACGGGAGACACGCGACACAATATGTTAATTGCACAGGCCGCGTTTTGAACGACAGGTAGATTTGCGGGATGCCATTGTATTGAATTGAGCACGATTTCGCAAGATCCCGTAGTCCTCAGCTCACTCTCTGCCTTGACACTTTGACAAGCAGCCATGCGGTATACTATGAGGCAAGCCGTTTTGCACAGTCGACTATCCGTACTGCCATAGCGAGAAACGATACCTGTGACACGACGCATAGCGCGGCGCTCTGTGATATACTCGCAGTTGTCCTTGTCGTTTTCAAGCAGCACACAGAGGGCCTCTAAGATTCGTGTGGCATTGTAGGGATGTCGTTCGTTCTCTTCTAATGCCTTGCAAAGAGCTGCGCAATCATTGTTCATCACTTGTGTTTTGAAAGCGTAGTTGAGACTTCGAACTGAGTCCGGGACCGTTAAATCAGTGCTCACGCTTGATTCGACTTGCCGCTGGAACTCATCTCTTTGCTCTATAGGTCTCGCTATGTCTGTTTGTCCGCCAAGAGTATCTTCTCGTTCTTCAACTGAGGCATCCAAGACTGTTTCAGAAGGAACGATCTGAAGGTCGTTAAACGCTTCGCTGGTATCAATTGAGCTCTGAATGAGAGTTGGAACAGAATGGGAATGATGTTCGTATGTGCCAATTGCGCTGGGGTCTGTAGCGGAGACTTGATTTGTCGATGCTTCCTGTACTGATTCCTTTGGGAGAGCGATGGCGCTGCTATCAAGAGACAAGGCAGCCAAATCAGGGGGAAATGCAGACGCAATTTTCTGGTCGTGAAACCCGGAAGAGTGCCCACCGCCCGCGGAGCGCGCTGCAATTTGCGGTTGTTGCATGCTAGCTTGGCCTTCATCGTACATGACGGGTTGATGAGTGGACGACCGCCGCCCTCCGGCCGCTTCAACTGCTTGAGATGCCCCCATAGCAGCTGCGCCGTTCCGGGCGGAGGCTGGCCACGGCTTCAACGCGTGGGTCGCAGGACGCTTAGCAATGAGTGCAATAGCGTTGTTATCCCGTTTACGACTGTGCTCCGGCGGCTTTTTTTGGACATGTCCTTTTGTTAAATATTTTGTTGTCTTTGAGTCCATTTGTGGTCCTTTCTGGATGCTCACGTGTTCGCGAATCGTTGGGGCTGACTTGCTGCCGCGCTCGGCCTCGCTACCTTCGTCCGGCGCGCTCCGACGTTCAGAGACGGGCGAAGTTGGTGATGGGAAATCTACCCCATCCGTTGTTTCCGGACTTCCTTCCGTCACAGCTGCATCCCCTTGTGCGCCACTAGAACGGGCCGTGACTGAGAGCAACGCGTCCCCCATCGTGGTATCAATGCTGTGCGTATATCCCTGCTCTTCTCGCAGGCTGAGAAGTTTCTCTGCGACTTGCTGCGACGACGGCCTCGTGTGATGGTTTTGTACCCAGCTTTGCTCTACGACAGCCCGTAAGCCCGGGATACGCTCGGGTCTATTCGGCCATACCGGCCGCTGTCCTTGATTACAGACGGCAACATAAATGCCCCACTCGGATAAATCATTCCATGGGACCGTCCCTGTCTCAAGTTCATAGAGTAACATCGCCAGCGCATAGACATCCGCTTTTTCTGCGACGTTGCGATCCCTCAGAGCCCTTGATCCACACCACGCCTCCGGAGACAGGAATGCAGGTGTTCCCCGGGCGTCCGGCTCAAGAAACCAGGCACCCTCACCACCATCTTCGACACGGCCGGGGGCAGAAAATCGTGAGCTGACTGATTCATCGTTATCCTCGTCATCCGAGGAATCAGTCACCTGCGAACTGAAAGATCTCGACAACTGGAAGCCTACAAGCTTGATGTTGACAGTCTCCGGTGCAACGGGCGCACTAGCTGACAGCGGTTGTGAGAAGAGAACGCTTGCAGATTTGAGATCGCCGTGTGTGAAGCCAAGTCTGTGGAGTTCTGCGAGGGTTATGGCGACATTATGAGCGATGCGAAGCGAAGACGCTGGATCAAGTGTACCATGTTTTCTAAAAGCGTCTTGTAAGCTACCGCCCCACATTCGTTCCGTCGCGAAAAGCTTTGTGTCGGATGTCGGGGGAGCTACGCCGAAAAACGCAGCAACACCCCCCACATTCCGCAAGGCAGCATAGCGACGTGCTTCTCGTTGAAATTGACGCTCAGCGACAGCTCCGTGCCTCGATGGTGCTTCTTGGAGTGAACGAGTACTGGAAGAGAGATCCGGTGGTTGATCGAGAATTTTCGCGGCGACCGGGCAGGCGGAGTCCAACATGGCTGCGTACACAATGCCACAGGTGCCGCGTGCAAGCTCCTGAGGCGTACCGTCAGGGTTCAAGGAGAGGGAAATGCGGGAGGGGTCGAGGTAAGGAGGACGGTTGGGTCGAGGGGAAAGCGGCAATGTCGTAGTTGTTGCCGAGGCGAACGCCATTGGTAGGCACGGTAGGGATCGCCAGAGCGGAATAGATACAGTGGAGCGGAGTGGTGCTGGTTGTACCTGCAGGGAATGAGACAGATGTCGGAAGCGCGAGAGGATGTTTGACCGGCAAGGAGGGGGAATGGAGGAGGCGGAGAAATTCAGGGAGAGGGACACGGAGGAAAGGTTAGAAGCGGCGCTGGCAAGGCGGTAGGGGGTGCGGTGAGGTAGCCAAGTGTACCCCTCGTGAGGGAGTGTCTCACGAATGATAGTAGTACGTTATGCTACGGTATGTGGAATTATGAGCGCTTGCCTGTAAAACAGCAACACTGTAGAATTATAGCGCTTGCTTCGACCATGAGCTCACCGCAATGAGAGTAATGACTGCTTCTCATACGGTGACCGCTTCGGCCACTGGCGTGGGGCGCCGGTCGTCGCCGGCAACGATAAACGGCATTGAGGTGGCGATCTGTTTCTTCCTGGCGCACGGGTGAAAATGGGGGCGCGATTGCATGCGGCCAGGTTTCGACTTCATTGCACACGTGCCGCGGGGGGGGCGTGCTCGGTGACGCGTTGGAGAAAATGCGGGCGTACCAACACGACTGAACAAGCTGGAGAGTGCCTCGCGGCTCGCGGCTCCGCCAGTCATACCTAATCAAGTTTGAGCCCCTTCGCGTCTCGATTCGGACCAACCAGTCCCTCCTCGCTCCCGGGCGGTGAATCATATCGGCGCCCTCTCTCGCCTTCATTTATGTATGCCTCGGTGTTGCGCTGCGAGCAGCAGGGACGCCAGCCATGCTTGACACCTCTTTCTCCAGCCGCCTCGGCCCCGCTCCGTATATTCCACCTCCCGGCCTCCATTCTCGTGTTCCAACGGCATCTATACTACAGTAAACCACACACCGCTTTGCTCGTCAGCTACTGCTGTCACTGTCGCACCGCCGTCCACAGTAGCTTCCTTCCCAGAGAAGCGGGACCCTCCTCTGATGCTCAGTACTACAGTGGCGTAGCCAAAAGTTGCGCAAGGCACAGAAACTCACTCTGCGCCAAGCCTCTACTCGCGCGAAGAACGATCAAACACGCCCATTGCTGTATGCAGGTGCCCATAGGACATACGGAGAACTTCACTGAAATCGCGCTGTTGTACATCGTGACGCTTGGTTCCAAGTGGAACGGTGGTACCAACGGTACCGTATTTACACGTCCAAAACCTCCATACAAATGATACATATTCAATCTCAGTTTTTTAATTCGCAACTAGTTTGCGACCATCGGCACAGTTAACCGACCTATTACTTTGCTTCTTCTTTAGCATTTCAATACAGCGGTCAGAACGGACCTACTCGACATGCAGGACTCTGCGATACTAGATTTTTGTTTCTGATGTGTGTGCGTTTCTGTACAGCGAGCATACCCTAGTAGTCCCGAGTCTCGTTCTTTTCGGAGAAAATAGTCGACTCGTGGCCAGCCTTTTGGACGACAGCCTCCTACTTGTTCTCCCCGCCCGACATGCATTCAGCTCACTGTTCTCCTGCACCATGCGCCTGCACCATGCGAATTCGCCTCTTCTCCCGGGCCTACAGTTCTCAATGTTATAATTTCAGTAGCCCCCCTCTGCAATAAAATGTGTGCACGAAGGGGTTGTCGTCTCTGTCGACAGATGCCACAAAGTCGTGCTTCTCGTTGCTTTGCTTCTTGATATCTGGAATGTATTTGTGACAGGTACAGTGTAGAGGTTTACTGTACAATACATGTATGAACTAATTAATATTATTAACCAATGGTTTTGTCAACTGCGATAGCAACAAGTGAATTTAAACGTGGCTTCACTATTCGGAGACTGGTAAAGGGGCTCGGCATTTCCACGAGTCTCAGCAGAACGGCTGCCGAGTCATTTGGCCTGGAAGAGTGAAGAGTGAAAAGTTAATTTGCACGTAGAATTCAAGAGGTACCCTTGGTACTCTCGAGTACATGATACAATAGCCAAGCCCCTAATGTTGCTGTCAACAGTACAGCACTCTCAAATTCACCACCTTCTCAATATATTAAAGCAACGCTCGAAGGGTTCATCTCTTAACTTAAGAGTAAGGTAAGGCCGTCCTGGTCGTCCCGCACAACCCGCCCACATGGATGTAGAGCTCACCAATGATACCTTTCCAGAGTTTTCTTCAAGTCCACGTTTGGGCTTTCATTCATTCCCAAGCAAGTCCACGTTTGGGCTTGCTTGGGAATGAATGAAAGGAACGACTGATGACGTGGGGTATTCACTTTTTGACAGAAAAGCGGAAATGCCATACTGTCAACGAACAGAATACATAATCCACAGACAATCGGGCAACTCGCAGAATCTATACCGTACTTCTGCGGACCGTTGGCGTGATTGCCAAGGGCACCATTCCATCTTGCAGCCCAAAGAACAGCAGAGCATGTCAATTGTCAATGGCACTGAGGACAAGCCTTGTCTTTCTTCACAAGCCTTGTCGGACAAGACAAGTCTTGTGAAGAAACTCCATGAGCCTACCCTCGTCGGACAATCCAACTTTGAAGCTCTTGCGTTGCCTGCGTCATTTCAGAAACATCCGTTCGTCTTGACTACCCTTCGAAGGGCAAGTTCCAACCATCGCAGTCTCATCATGAGACTCCATCATGAGACTCCGCGTTGCTTCTGCCGTTTTAACTTGGGCCGCAGAAGCTACCCTTGAAGGGTACCACTTGACTGATTGGGCTGGGCTGTGCAGTCTGCATTGCGGCAAACGAGAAGCACTGTTTTATGTGTGCTGTAATTCAGCCCCGGGGCCGTTCCACTTCTCCGACAAATGAAATATGTTCTCCTTGCTTCCAGCTACCCAAGGGTACCCTCCGAAGGGTAGAGCGCAAATTTTGCACATTTGCAAAACTACTTTCCCCTTTCGCCATTGGACGCGAAGCCTCGTTTGACAAGATTGCCGTGGGCCGGCAAATTGCGGTATATACCATCGTTCGCAATTGTCCGTGTAGGGTACACCAACTGTAACTTTGAATACCTGTACCGTACTTGTCGAAGGCCTATAGGAAATGTGCAACTCCTCTCCTGCCCCAACCAACGAGGAAAGAACGGGACTATGGGTCCCATCTTGAGTTTGCCCATCTTGTCGCACAGTCACCGTTATGGGACAATAAAATCCATGCTTCAGCGACATGGATAGTCTGCGCCAAAAATGTACTAGGCAGTACATTTTCTGTCAACAGCCTGTGTTAGCAAATTCTCGCGAGATGTCGCGGCGGTGCTGCAACTTGCGCGCCCCCATCCAACGGTTCAAACTTTGAACCGTACGGTATGCTCTCCTGCTCATGGACACCGTCAGGTCACGACTTTCACCACAAACCCTCGTCGCAGCCCGCCGGGCCTGCTCATTATCCGCAGGGACGTCGCATCTGGTTGTCCGAAAAATATGTCCTCGCAGATCAGCGAATGCCTTACTTTGACACACATCCAGGAAATTGTAATCCAAGGTGCTGTGCGCTACCCTTCGAAGGGTATTATACAAATTATACCGAACGGTACCGGTACAGTACCCTTCGAAGGGTACCTGCGCTTGGTTCTGGTTGTGGTAAAAGGGAGTGCCCCCTGGCCAGAAGACAGGCGGAGTGGGATGTGTACCGTAGTATGTACTGTAGCGATATCGAACAGAGCTGTAACGAAAGGAACGTACGGGAAGATCGTAGAAAGGATGAGCGTTAGCGATATCCAACACTGGTCACCTGGAATTCGCACAGATAATATTTCGTGCTGAACGCTACGATTCCTTTCACGGTCTGCAGGCTGCGAAGGTCTAGTCCGGAAGGGAGCCCTTGTATTAATGTACACGCACAATTCAAGTCAGCTGCCGTCTCCCCACATCATTATTGCCAGAAAATGCAATTTGGGTCTGGAGTAAACGTATGGCGTGTGCAGATGTGTCCAGTGCACACATCTGCACACGCCATGGCCATGGAACGCGACTGCGTGTGCACACTGTGCACACGCAGTCGCGTTCCAGTCCAACGTCGTACGCCACGTGCCTAAAGTTAGCTTCTGTCACTGTCCAGGATCATAAACTGGCCGCTTCGCTGACAAATTAACATGGCATTCATTCAGATGGGGATCGCACTAGAACCAAAATGCAGTTTCTAAAAGCCTGCCAGCTTCATTCGCGGAAGGTCAAGTCCAGCCGTACAGCCTGTACTGCCGTCGTTACAAAAAAAGTTGCGTGTGTTCAGTGCCCAAAGATTTGCTGTTGTCTTGTAAATGGGTGACGGTGGAAGTGTAATTTTGTCTTTCGGAGCTAAGCTGTGCCACTGCAAACTTGGACGATCAATGTCGTGATCGGGCTACTGCTTCGCACACTGCATTGTTCTTATAGAACAACCACAGGCCGCACACTGTCACTAATGTAAGATGACGCTTTTGACATGACTACTCTTTCATCGTTTTTCGCTCGGCATTGGAAAATAGAGATTGGACTGACCATGCCAGGCACCCCCCGTAATACTGTAGAAAGGACACTTGCCGCCATTCTGGGCCTGTTCACGAAGGACGTTTGGGGAAGGTGAGTGATAACCAACCCCTGCTATGAGTATGTAACAGTAGTGCCCTTCACATACGAAATAGTACACGATTTCCAGGATATTTTTCGTACCTCTCTGCCAACAGCGTTCATATCAGTCTATCACATCAGTCAGAAAAAAGAAAGAAGAGATGAGCAACTCAGCAGCAGGTATTGAGTACAGCCGCTAAGAACAAGCGCAAGACGAGAAGTCCACTGTACGGGAAAGTCTTTGTCGATCCTAGAGGCGATGTGGATACCTACGCCGCTCTCGCGTTTGTAAGTATGCGCGAAAACGCAATTTGTCGGCTGCTTCCAGGTGCATTCTCAATCGAATAAAAAACTTCTTCCTAGGGGAAATCAGGTACTTTATAGTACCGTACATGTTGAGCCAGGAAACGCAGTTTTGGCTATCGCTCGAGGGGAAGTGTTAGAATTGAAGAGCTACGGCTCCGAGCCAGATGCCTTTGAGCGAACTGAACTGCTCTTCCATTTGCCACAAAGCTATTACAATTGAAAGGAGGATAGGTATCAAGTTCGCCGTAGGGTTACCATTCTGTGCGTAAGAGAGCTGTGCACGGCTCGGTGTCGTTGACCTCGGACGAGTTTCCCTTCCCTCCCCATTATTCATTCTGCGAGGGCCGCATGGGGTTACTGCGCCACTGATTGAAAAAAAGGTTCTCCAGCGTTGTTGCAAATTTCGAAAACACAATGGATCGTGAAGTTCTTCAATCACACAATTAAGAACCTTCTCTTCGGAGGCTATTTTCTGTCTATGAGTAACAAGACGTATGCTCGCTGCTTCCACCACATCGATCTCAAGCACGTAGTCCTCCTTCGCTGTCTTTGCCCAGACGCAGATCCTTTGAAACGAACACAAAATACCCTTCAATGGCTATTTCCTTCTACCCGTAAGGTGTCCGGGAGAGCACCGCCTTTATCTATCCATTTGTTCTCTACCGTATAAGCCCCGAGTCCGCTAAAAGCGTCGCTACGAGTGGGTAACCCTTTGCTCGTACTGTGTTGCAAGTGCACCCGCAAGGGTCGCCCGCTCACTGCCCTCATGTGTAGGGAGCAAGGGCTAGACATCGCGCATCAGCAAGGTAATAATTCCGCCTTGGCGGCTGGGCAGTTGAGAAACCAACATTATGCGTCACCGATTTTGACTAGGAGCTACATGTGTTACCCTACCTGCCTTCGTAATCATTCCGCACATGTGACGTTTAAACAATTGTTCGTGCCACGGGAACGCTAGCCTAACCTTTGCAGCGGGCTCTTCTAGTTTTTGTATACTTGAGACGCTTCGTACTCGTGGAACTAGGGTCAGCATGAATTGCCCCCGTGACCAAGGCGGCTTCTCCTCTCAATACTCGCATCACTTCACGTCTCTGTAGTATGGAAAGCTTGTGATCTTGACGAATTTAAACGCTGAAATGTTCCGCACGAAGTTACAGTAACCCTTAGTAAGCCCATAAGTTTTATGTGTACAGGTACGCACCATTAGGGGACTATGCAATAAAAACTACAGGCGGCATCACTTTGGCAATAGGTCGCCATTGGTGTAGTAGTGCAGCAGCCCTGTCGCCCATGCTAGAAATACAGGCTGCATCTTTTCTGCTCACATGCCAACTCTGCGCTTCTCAAATAAATAAAGTTGTTGTAGACACGGGGGACACGAAAAGAGCCTCGTAGTTAGCTACCGCACAGGGACGTTATACACTAGCCTCCCTGAAACAAAATGCCCAACCGATTTCGTGCTCATAAGTTCGCACTTCCAAGCGCCCCATATACCTACCTGTAATAGATTTATTATTCTAAGCTATAGGGGGGGGGGGGGGGTCGCGATATAGTGCTACCCTGTGTCAGTGGGCCGAAAACGGCACTATATCGAACCAGGCACTGTTAGACAATGAGATTTACGGCTTTTTTGCAACCTCTTCCTTGCATCACTGCTCAGAAAGACCGCTCGCAGGACGCCATCACTCATGCTTTGTATCTTCACTACAGACTCAAGTCTAATCAAACATTTCTGTTAGTAGTAGTTGCCGAGCCGTTGCAATGACTTCCTCCTTTTTCGCAGCCATAAATGCCAGCCTACACTTTTGCAGATGTCCAATTGCATCATCGACCCGGCTTTTTTTCGCCATAGTCTCTATTCGAGTTGGCAACTGCATAATATCTTTCCGCGGCGGCAGCGGCTCTCGGGCAGTACCCCATGTCCATCCAACTGCCTCCCTGGAGACCCTTCGTTTTTGGCTCAAAATTCGTGCCACCCGCAGAAGGGTAGCACTATATCGGAGCTGGCACTAACAAATATGGCACTATATCGCGACCCCCCCCTGTATTCCTTTTTATATATATTCATGCAACGAATAGGAGATTGTTATACTGACCGTTATAAGGAAATGGATGAAATCGCTGGGAATCGCACTTGTCGAAATACGGCTGTGAAAACAGTTAGAGGCTAAAGCTTAGATATGCCGACATGAGTTCGATAGCACCCATCCTCGCAGTCTTGGGACTGCCCTATATCCGAGCGTCCTAGCGCAATCGAGCTAATACTGTAGAAAAATGCCGTGGTCTGGAAACGCTTTGACTACCACTACAAGCGGTTTAGAGCTAATGCCGTTTCAAGAACATGCGCAACCTGAAAATGAAAATTTTATGACATGCCGGCATGTGTAATACGTGTCACCACACCTACCAGGAGTGCTCTGTACACGACGTCAGGTGTGAGCGCAAAGGTCGATCTCCCACCCACCCTATGTCAAGTGCTCACTCCGTCGTAGCACCGCTTTCGTCCGCAACGCTTCCTTGTCTCAACCATCATCGAATCCTTGCATGGTGGACTAACACTGGAGAGTTGGGCGAGTATTTCTCAGCTCAATCACACTACTCACTCTTTTTGCCCCCCCATTTTGCCATTCCGCCTCCCACTTTCATCGCTATCACAATTGACACCCGGTCTTTGCAGTCCTTGTAGCAACCTCCTCCCTCCCAAAGACTGCTCGCCATGAGCTCTGCTTTTATGCTGGCCATTCCGGCATGCGTCCAGCCCACATATGCCCCCCTGTCCCCTCTTTTCAGCCGCCCCCACCGTAGAAGGGCACCGCCATCTTCGCGATCGCTCCGCGCATGTGTGGAGCGGCCTCCCGGTCAAGGGTCCTCATCCTCAGCGCTCCTAGAGCCGCATCTCCCGGATTCACGTCCCGCACGCGGCTATGAGGACGTTTTGGATTGCGTTCTCAAGGTTTTTTGTACTCATTGCGAACCGAACTACGAGTTACCCTGGGCCATGACATCGCAGCGACAATCAACTTCTTCGGCCTTCGTCATTCAGGGACGTCGCATTCTGACAAACGCACACTCCGTCGAACATTACACTTCAGTCGCAGTAAAAAAACGATACAGTGACACAAAGTACCCAGCAAAAGTTGTCGCCATCGGCAATGAGTGCGATATAGCTCAATTGCACGTTGAAAGCGAGGAATTCTGGGAAGATTTAGAAGATCAAGTCGGCATGAATGATACAAAACGTGCCTTCCTTCAACCCGGCCCTTTGCCGCAGCTCCAAGATTCAGTTCTTGTTATAGGCTATCCAAGCCCCGGGAATCAAATCAGCGTGACAGCCGGTGTCTCCAGCCGTGTCGAAATGCAAAACTATGTGCATGGCCAAGGAGACCTACTTGCAGTACAAATTGACGCGGCGGTAAGTCTATCCGTTTCCATAGTACTTGATTTTTCAATGAGTTATTGTTTGGCTTTCATACTAATGCCTTTCTATTTCCTTTGGGGACCATTTTGGATGTTTGCGAATATCATGTTTCATGTTTCCGTCTTGTTTGTGCCTGTGATGGTACTAATTTGCTTCAACCAGATTAATCCAGGAAACAGTGGCGGTCCGGTGATAAATGAAAACCATGAGGTTGTAGGTGCGTGTCCCAAATCTTTCGAACCGTCGAAACGCGATGGCTCGGTCGCGTCAAGTGTACATAATCATCCTGACTGACACGCGATGGGTTTTGTTCGGCTATTCAGGAATTGCTTTTCAAAGCGTGGACCCCTCTCAAGCTGATTCCGTGGGCTACTTCATTCCATACTGCGTAGTGCAGCATTTTCTCGACGACATAGCCTGTCACGGTCAGTATACGGGGTTCCCATTTTGCGGATTTCGCTGGCAAAGAATGGAAAACCATCATTTGAGGAGGTCTCTTGGAATGGCCAAGGATCAGTCTGGCATTTTGGTCAAGTGGGTTGCGGAGACTTGCGATGCTAATCGGGTGTTACAAAAGGGAGATATTGTGACTCATGTGGATGGAATCTCCGTTTCGAACGCTGGGACAGTCCCATTTCGCTCTGGGGAACGCATCAGTTTGAATTTTATGGTCACCAGCAAATTTACGAGTGATTCTCTTGGAGTCACATTTTACAGGAATGGGAAACGGCGAAAAGGATCTTATCGACTGTCTGGGATGGGGCACCATCGGCTTGTGAAGGTGCATGATGCGCAACACCTCTTCCGTCGCCAACCTGAATATTTACTCTGCGGTGGATTGCTCTTCCAAGTGCTGAGCGAACCGTTCTTGAGAACCGTCTATGGGCAAAACTGGGAACTAGAAGCCCCCGTCCGATTGATAGAGGAGTACCACCGCGGTGTCTGCACGAAAGAGGGTCGGTCGGAAGTTGTCGTCCTTGCTGAAATTCTTGCTGCACGCACTACATCTGGGTATGAAGAGGAGGAAGGGAATGATGCGGCTATTCTGAAGCATCTGAATGGGGAATCTGTTCACAGCCTGGTACATTTGGCGCATCTCATTGACGCTTGTTCCGATTCGATGGAGTTTTTGCGATTTACGCTCGATGATGATACGCTTATTGTAATTGATAGAAAGGCGGCTGAAGAAGATGAGCAAGACATGCTCGCAATGCACTGCATTCCTGCAACGCGCTCCATCGGCAAAGAACAAACGAAGACCTCTAAACCATAAACGCTGTACGCAAATTGGGCAGGCATACGATGCGGAAGCTGCCACACTACGGTAAAAGGACAAAAACGCTCCGAACTGCGCGCATGTGCTCATTCCAAGCGAGCCTACGACGCTGAGCAAGGCCGTTTTGGCTGGTTAGTTTTTGCGTTGAAGTTGCGGTCGGGGGAATTGGTCCGCCTTAGTCGACCAACAGATTTCTCATCTGACTATGATCGTGTGATTACGTCAATTAGCATTCCCTCCTCAAGTTCGAGAGTGTCTGGGGTGTCGCTTTCCTCAACTTGTTCACCATCAAACTGCATGACGGCGTTTGGCAGATTCAAGTCAAATTTTTTGCAGAATGGTCCAAGCATTTTCAGCACAGGATCTGACCTACGTATTCTCATCTTGATCTGGTTTTGACCGGAACGGACCTTGAGTTGCACAGGCGCGGCAGTTTGAGCTGCCTTCAGCCTTGCTTCCTCGGCTTGCTTGCGCACTCTCTCAGACTCCTGCCGTTGCTTTTCCTGACAGCGGCTGCGCTCCACGCGCTCTGATTGTTCCTTAGCGAGCCTCTGAACATCTGCGGCAATCTTTTCTTCATTTGCTTGCGTGGCCAGCACGGCGCGCGCCTGAGCAAGTGAGGCGGCGACTGACTTGTCGTGCGCGTCCATATTGGTTTCATCGTTATGAGACTCGACGACGACCACTTCATCGCTCTCCTCACCCGAAGATATATCAAAAACGGAGCGGTTCTTCTGCTTGGTACCATGCGCCGCGTTTTTCGCGGTGGCCTGCTTTTGTGACGCGGTGGTGTTGGCGGAGGTGCGTGCGCGTTTAGATGGCCTGCCTCTGCGCCTGGGTTTGGTGAATGCGTCGAGATTGAGAGCGATGTCGTCGTCGTCGTCATCGTCGTCGTCAGCGTCCAGGTCGGTGACTTGGGGAGCGGTGGCGAAGGCTGAGGAATACATGGAAATGGGCTTGGGGATGCCGCCCTGCATGAAGATGTCCTCGTCGTCGCTGGAGCTGTTGTTTTCACATGTCATCTCGTTCTTCATGGCGTCGTATGTAGTGATGGGACGAGGGGAAGTGGCTTGTATGAAGATGTAGCTTAGAATCTGAAATCTGAGGGCGAGGAGTTGCGCTGTGCTTGTTTCTGGGGCTATTTTGTAAGGAAGTGGAGGTCTTTTATGTGTCACGGGATTTGTGGGGGGGTTGGTTTTTATGATTTTGAAATGCAGCTGTTGCTCTCTGGAGCTGGCACCTGGCTACCACGTGTTTCTGTGGCCTCCAACAACGACACGGTTTGCAGTCAAATTCCTGTCTTCTGTACGTTCTTCGGTCATTGCCGGCAACGGCAATGGCGAGAAAGTTTCTCGCCATGACGTCGTCCTCTCGCGATGTCACTCTGTCTCCCTTAATATCTTAGCTGCGCTCGTTTTGCACGGTATGCAGCTTATAGGGCCACCAAGGAATCCTTGCATCCAAGCCGACAGCCTCCATCACCTCAGCGTCATCATCCAAGGCTTGACTCCACCGCAACCCCCTTAATCTTTCCGACCCCCACGCGAACAAAATCCAGGCGGGCCAACCCTGCGCGTATACACCGACAGATCAAGGCAAGAGTGCATTCTTTTTCCTGGCACGTCATGCGTCATGCAAAAACGCGTCCGCGCCAAGTCACCGCCTCCTGTGTCGGCCCCGGGACGGCCCCATCACCGAAGATATCGGCGATCTGCCTCTCGAAGTCTGCGGTATCCAAGAGGGGGGCTGCGCGCTGGAGGCGGTGGACGGCTTTCTGCAGGCCGTCCTTATGCGCAGAGACGGTGCCATCATACCACTCGCTCATGGGGTAAGCCCTGACGAGTGCGCTGACGTCCACTGGCCACGACCGGAGTGCGGCGCCGTACCGTGCCAACCGGGCGAGCACTGCGTGCAGCCTGACGAACGGTTTTTCGCGCTGTCCGACGATGGCAACATCAAAATGCTTCAAGCACGGGCCGCGGGCGCGAAGCAGCACGTCTAGCTGCGGCAGCTCGATGCTGACGTTGAACAGCGACAACTCTTCGAGGTTGCGCGCGTGGCGCGCGAGGCCCTCCAGCACGCCGTCGCCGCACGCGGCGTACGCAGTGCTGGGGCCGATGGCAAACATCGAGGTCGACTCCGCCGCGCGGTTGTCGGCCCACCGTACGGCCAGGCGCGTCAGCGCTGGCAGCGCGCGCACGGCGTCGACGAGAGCCGCGTCGTCGCTCGCGCGCACGTGGATATCTAGCGCAGCGATGTTCGGGCACGCGCGAAGGCCGCGCAGCTGCGCTGCCGTGAGGATTTCCTGGGTGGTTAGATGGGTTACGCGGTGGGCCAGCAGCTTGGCCAGCGCGAAGGCGGCGAGCGACGGGGCGTCCGGGCGGTCACAGGCCCAGAGCAGGCGGGACTTGACACGCACATCGTCCAGGCGGCGCAGCAGCGGCAGCGCGGTGGCCGGCGCGTCCGAGTGCAGCGTCAGCTGGCGCAGATGAGGGAGGCGCGGTAGCAGCGGCCACACAGGGTCCGTGTAGCGCCCGTGCGTGTGCTGGCTCAGGGCGCAGCTCAGGGACAGGGCGACGAGATGCGGGCACGCCGGCGGTAGCGCCTGCAGCAGCGGCGAGGGGTTGGCCGCGTCGAACGGGCACTCCGACGCGAAGCGGGTGTTGCTGCACAGGTGCAGCTCGCGCAGGCGCAACGTGCGCAACGCCCGCAGCAGAAGGGCGAAGTGGGCCGACGGCGAGGTGAGACGCAGGTTGAGCGAGCGCACAGCGGAGCCTTGGAGGGCGCGCAGCGCGTGCAGATCGTCCGTCATGGTGAGGTGGCACAGGGTCGGGGCGCGCAGCAGGGCGAGCACACGGGCGCGCAGCGGCAGCGGGAAGACGGCGACGTGCCCCACCGACAGGCGCTGGATGCTCGGGCCGAGCAGCGAGAGCCAGCGCGGAAGGTCGAGCAGTGCGTCGCCGGAGAGGACCAGCTCGTGCGAGAGCGAGGCAAGCGCCGGGGCGAGCTGCGCGGGCGTGGAGAGGGCGAGGTGGAGGAGGGAGGGCGAAGGGCGCGCGTGGGAGAGGATGTGGCAGATGTGTAGCATCAGCTCGGGCGGAAGTAGGTCGAGGTAGGTTTGTGGTGGGGGGGAGGACGAGGGTGACGGCGGGAGGGTGAGGGGGCGGGAGGAAGGTGGACGGGCGCGGCGCTTGCAGGGGGGGGACGGCGGGCGTGGGAGAGAGCGCTTAGGAGGCATGGTGGTCCCGGTGAAGGTCAACCCGGTGAAGGTCAAGGCGACGGTGACAGGGAGCGGGAGCGGGAGCGGAAATGCGAGGAGTTGGAGTAAGGAGTAAGGAAACAAAAAAGAGTGAGGCTCGTGAAGAGGACCATATCTAATCTGTGGCAGCTGTCGCCACGTGGCAGGAATACTCTCCTCGTTACAGTGAAAGGAGACATCATGGGGCACTCATCCACACGTGTCACACATGTACAAATTTCTGTTTTGGTCAACATGTCAACAACACTTCATCGCCCCGCCATCTCCGGCGATCGAACTTCTCCACACTTGCTGATCAATTCCTCCTCCCCCCCCATCATGGAAACCGCCACAGGCGGCTTGCTGCGCTTCCCGCGCTTCCTGCGCGCGTTTCTCGCATCGATCAGGTCGCAACAGTCGTTGCGCGCCGCGTCGCCGCCGAACCTCCTCTATCCTGAGATCCGCCTCTCGGATGCGTGGCTGGCGCTGCTGCTGGCCGCGCTCCTTCTTTCCCTGCGCATCGCCCTGGAGCGCTTCGTCTTCCCGCGCCTCTTCCCGCAATTCCCCGCTCGCAAGCGCGGCAAGCTTTCAGAAAACCTTTTCTACGCCGCGTATTATACGGCCACCTTCGCCTACTTCGCGGCCGCCGTGCTCCCGCATGCGGAGTGGACCGCGCCGCTGCTCGACAACCGCCCCATCGTCGTGCGCGGGCTCATCCACCCTTTCCCGCCGCCCATGAGCGAGCGCGAGCACTGGTACTACGCTCAGTCCATGGGCTTCTATATGTCCGCCGCGGCCTTCTTGCTGCTGTTCGATGGGAGACGCTCCGACTTCGCAGAGCTCATCCTGCACCACACAGTCACCATCGGGCTCGTGGGCATGAGCTATGCATACGGATATGTGCGTGCGGGCATGGTTATCATGGCGCTGCATGACGTCGGCGATATCTTCCTGTACTCGGCGAAGGCGATCCACTACCTCGGCTTCGCGGGCTTCGATACGGCCGTGTTTGCTGTTTTCACCGTCGTTTTTTACGTCACGCGCCTCGTCATGTTCTCGCGCATGGTGCACACCATCCTCGTCGAGACGCTGCAGGTCGTGGTCGAGGAGCCGGCGTTCAACCGCTGGGCCATGTTTTATGACACCTACCTACCGCATTACGCTTTCTTCGTCGTGTGCTTGTCCACGCTCCTGTTTTTGCACTGCTTCTGGATGGCGCTTATCCTGCGCATGATCCATCGTGAGCTGTTCTTGGGCAACAAGATCTCGGATCAGGGCGACATTCGCAGCGACCATGGCAGCGAGGATGGGGGGGATGACCGCAACCACGACGCTCTTTTCGAGGACGCCCCGGGCCATGAGGGCGATGTCGGCGCCGTTTTGGGGAAGAAGCGCATGTAGTTAGTGCGGGAGAGTGGGAGAGAGCGAGTTGGGCGAAGCGCTGGCCAATGTTTTTTTAAAAGATATTGTTGCGTTTAGGGGGGCGATCAGGTGCATTTTGGTGGTTTTTTAATCCAACTCTAATTTTTCGGGTGGGCCTGGCCAATTGGTGCCCAACTGCTGCCTTTCCTCGTCGCGACGTGATCCTCTACCTTGCATCTCACCGGCGATCGGTCGATTCTCACTTGCCGGCAGGCGAGCGCAGAGCGGCGATCCGATGACATGCCAGTCTCGCAGCGAAGCATGGCATTCCTCCCCGGCCTCACCGCCTCCTCCTTTCTCCGGCGCGCGCGTCCCTTCCACGCCTGCCCCGCCTCCCTAGCCCCGGGGCTCTCGCTGCGCCACTTCGCACCGAACACGAAGCGGATCCGAAAGCCCAAGTCGCTGGTAGCCCCGCCGGGCACGGCCGTGCCCCGCCACATAGCTGTCGTGGGCGGCGGCTTGGCCGGCCTGGCGGTGACGTACCATCTGCTGTACTCGACGGCGCGCTACGCGCGCAAGCGCGGCTTCGACGCCGACTCGCTGCGCATCACCATCCTGGACGCGCGCGCCCCGGGGGAGGGCGGCGCGACGGCCGCCGCAGCCGGCCTGCTCCACCCGTTCACCCCGCGCGCGAAGAAGAAGGCGTGGAAGCCCGTGCGCTCCATGGATGCCGCGCTCAGCCTCGTTCGCATCGCGCAGGAGAAGACGCCCGCCAGATGCATTGTTCGCTTCCCAGGCTTGCTGCGCCTCGCACTCACGGAGAAGATGCGCACGGACTTTCAGCAGGCCGCTCATCGCTTTCCCAGGGAAATCCAGTTCTTGGAGGCCGAAGAGGTGCGCCAACGGTTTTCGGGCGCGCCGGAGGGCGTATGTGGCGCGCTCATCAGAGATGCTGCCGTCGTGGATACCAGCGCATATGTGAGGAACTTGTGGCAGGTATGTGAGGAGAGCGGGAGGGTCCGTTGGCAAAGGGAGGATGTGTCCAATGTGTCGGCGCTGTTTGAGGGTGGGACCAAGGCGGATAGGGGAGGGATGGCAAGTAATGGAGCCCAGTCGACGAGTTTTGATACTGTTATTCTTTGCGCGGGGGCGTCAATAAAGGCCATCAGGGGGTTTCAGAATATCCCCTTGACTGCGTGCAGAGGACAGAACCTCCATCTCGAGTCCGCGAGGCCAGACGCTACGCTCGGCACGCCAGTGATATCTGGCAAGTACATCGTGCCAGAATACTTCAGTGGGAGCTCAGATGCACAGGATGATGAGACAGTGGATAGGGGGGTGCAGAGGATCATTGCAGGTGCAACTTTTGAATATAAGGACAGCGACCAGTCTGAGACGGAGTTCCTTGAAGAGTCATGCAAAAACGATGTCGTGCGAGCGACTTCTGAACTTGACGAACCGCTGCACCGACTTGTACCTGACTTGTATGACGGCTGGAACATAACTGGGAGCTCGTCAGGGACAAGAGCTCTGCCCCCTCGTTCCGTGGAAGGGTCGATACCAATTGCATGCAGAGTGAGTGGGACAAGAGAGGATGTGTCATGTTGGGTTTTTACGGGGCTGGGGTCGAGGGGACTCTTGCACCATGCATATCTGGGCAGGATGTTGGCACATGCAGTCGTTGCCGGCAACGAAGGCCTAATCCCAGGTGACGCCAGGCGGTTCCCGCTCGAAATGGGGAAAAGTCACGACTAGATGCTGTAGATGTCCGTGTCGCAACGGGGCTGCTGCTTGTGATTGGAAAAAGTTGCTACAACATTGCCTTCCGATGCGTACCCCGCCCACCTCTTCAACTGTTTTGAAAACAAGGCCAGTACGAAATCCCTTCCTACCCGTGACCACTATTTACAAACCAACATCCGTTGTCTCAAAGTACATTCGCCCTTAAAGCCTCTAAAATGACCTTTCCATGTACAGTATGACGATATGCACAGCATCTCCAAACGGGCAACTTTCGAAAGTGAGGCCAAACAGTTGTGGAGAGCGCCAAATGAGCCTAGCCCCGGAGGCTTCACCAGTTGTCGTTTCCCCATCAACCCATCAGATCGCTCTCATCGAAACTTAATCTGAGGGCTCTATCAATCTCATGAATGGCGGCGGGATCTGACGACTGCTGCACTCCTAGATGCGCCGGTATCTGCCTCATAGGTCCTGTCGTCACAACCTGGTGCCCGTGAACATTTAGGGGAGCTGTCGGGTTCGTCATCGGCCCTGCATGTAGAGGGGCGCTCGAGTTCATTCCCGGACCACGAGTGGCGGTAAGCATTTGCTGGAAAATCGCGTCATGTGGATTCATCATCCCTGCATTTGGTCCGGTCGGCATTCCTTTTCCTGCCATTCCAGGGACTACTGGATTGTTCATTCCACCTGCTTGTGGCATCCCACCACTCAGCCCATTGACTTGCAAAAAGTTAAACATATTTGCACCATGAGCTGACGGTTGCATTCCAGGAACAACGCCGAGGTTTTGCATAGGGCGGTGCAAGTCTTGCATGTTCTGTAATATGTTTGGAGCACCGGGAGCTCCGGCCCCTGCTGCTATTGGAGGATTACGATTCGCGTGTGCCATGCGCAGCATCATCAGGTTTCGCTGGTTGATGGGTGTATTATGACCAAGTTGAGCAGATTGCGCCCCAAGGGCATTGCTGTAGAACCCTTGAGATGCGTGTCCAGCCTGATTCATCATGAGGTTGTTTCGGTTTGGACCCTTCCCAAACATGGAGGGGTCGTTCAGTTTTCCTGCTTTTCCCGGAACCATATCAGCGGGCAGCACATCTGCTCTTCGTAATTGCGCCTCTAAATCATGCGGATTCTGAATCACGTCATCTTTCCGCAGTTGTCCATGTGCTTGTGGTTGCCTGTTCTTTTGCGCAGCGACGGCTGCCATCCTGGCGTGCTTCGCTCTGCCTTGAGGAGTCATCCCTCTCAAAGTCTGTTGCGGTAGTTGGGTGGCGAGCTTATCTGCGAGTTGTCCCATTGGTGAGGTGTGCAACACCCCACTGCGAGACATTCCTGATGAAACTATTTCTCGACCTGCTGCATGCGCATTAACTTGAGCTGCAGCCTGATGGAAATCCATTTGCGATTTCGGAGATACTCCCCTGGCTTGGTTTATCCTGTTCATAGCCGAGGTTGTCGCATTCTGTTGCGAAGTGGCAAGAAGCATAGGGTCATGGTATGCTCCCGTCGTCATAGGACTTCCGCGATGCATAGGCAGGCGCTCCCCGCTGCGAGAAGAAGCCTGACTTGGAGATGGAGTCTTCGTCTTCTTCGCGGCAACTGCTCGCATGATCATCGCAGCATTGCTCTGACTCGGAGATGCATGTGCCCGTGCCTTACCCGCCCTGGCACCTCCCTTCATATTGACGTGCATACCTGCAGGCGCACCTGCCACGGTAGGAAGCGATTGCACAGTGCCGACTCTGACTGAGGGCGATACGCTAGTCGGTGCGTGCATGGGCCGGAAAGCGCCCTTTGCTTGCATCGCCAGCTGTTCCTGTGTCAGATACTGTGATGATGCCGCTGCTGAAGCAGCTGACATTGCGGCGCTCGCAGCTTTGCTCGCAGTGATCTGAGCGGGGGTTCTCCCAACAGTCGGGAGTTGATGAGAATCCGCAGTATTTGCGGCCTTAACGTTCGTTCCAGTGGTCCCAGCAGATGACCTTGAGCTTGTCGACTTCCTCGGCGTCTGAACCGGTCTTACCTGCGTCTGTCCATTCGCCATACGGGCAGCAGAAGCAGTGCCTGGCCCCCGTTGAGCTTTCGAGATGCGCTGCTTCTTCGTCACAGGCTGATGATTAACAGGCGCCGCAGGTGCCGGCGGCGGCACAGCTGCAGGAGCTTGCGTTTTAGGCGGAAACTTCCTTTGACGTGCGTCCACAGCCGCACTCACACTCGACGCATTCGCGCTCGCTCCCGGCTTGGCTGAGGGCATAAAAGGCGTCGCAGTCGCTAGTGGCAACTTAATTGAGGCCGATGTCCTGGTATCCATTTCAAACGCTCCCGTCTCCGCGAAATACTTTTGCCCATGAAAGACGGAGGATGTCTTCGCCACGGGCGCCTGCGGCACATCCATCTGATGCAAACTCGAGCTGGCAAGCTCCTTTCCCCCCATCCCTCTCAAATACATCAACGACCCGACCAAGGTCGGGACAGCCTGCTTCACAGCCCCTATCTGCTTCTCCAGTTGTGCCTCTTGCTTCTGCTTGGCACTCCCCTTGCCCGGCGGCAGGCCCGTGATCTGCATCCCCCCAGCGGTCATAAAGCTCCTCTCCTGCGGAGCCAAATACCCGCGCTTCTTCTGCGCCCGGGGCGTGACGAGGGGCATGGCGGTCTGCATGAGCTTGCTCCACGGCGCAGCGCAACCAAATCGCATAGCGGCAACCCTGAGCGGGTCGTCATGTCGGTCTTTGCTGGGCATGCGGAAGACGCCGGTAGCATTGGCCGCAATCATGGCCTTGCGCTCCATGTTAAGCGTCTTCTTCCGCGCGGCCGGGGTCTCCAGCAGCGCGGGCAACGCGGCGCGTCTCAGCCGCGCCATACTGCACCTCGGTCGATACTCCCCAACGACGGGGGTGAGAAACTTCTTCCAGTCGTCCTCCTCCGGCGGAAACGCGGGGCGCTTCCGCCTGCGCGCGGTGTCGTCCTCGACGGCGCGCGGGCGCGGGCGCTTCGCCATGACGCGCGGCTTCCGCGACGCGCGGGCGCGGGCAGGCGGCGGGGTTAGGTTTGCGCCGTATGGCGCGAAGATGAGGCGCAGCTCATCGTCGTCAGCGGGCGGCGCGGGGCGCACGTCGTCCGCGGCGGGCGGGGCCGCCTCGCAACTTGCGGCGTGCCCCCCGAAGCGCGTGAACAGGAAAGGGCGCGCACAGCGCACGCACTGCACCAGCGGGAGACGTGGGGAGATGGGGGAGATTGTGACAGGGTCGTCGAAGAGGTCCGCGAGCGCAGGGTCGACAGGGACCGCGCCCGAGCAGCGGGAGAGGCTGAGCGCGTGGGCATGGGGGGCGGTCTGGGAGACATAGGAGAGGTGCAGGGCATCGAGCACGGCGAGGGTGGAATCGGAGGCCCACGAGGTGGAGGGGATGAGGACGGTGCGCTGCGGAGGGGGGGCCGGAGCGTGTGGGGGAAGGACGTGCGGCTCGAAATCGGTGGGGGTTAGGGAGGCGGCGTGCTTCTGCAGGGAGGTGTGCAAGGCCGTTGGGGAGGGGGAGGTTCCGTCGGGGGGAGGAGTGGAGGAGGTCATGAAGGTTTGGAGGGGAGGTCGGGGGCTACGGGGCAGGGAGGGTTGGTCTTAAAGCCGGAGCGGGAGACAGAGAAGAGCGATAGGGACAGGGGTTTCTCGCCACGCTAAAATTCGAATGACATGTGGTAGACGTGTACACGTGTGCACTGCGGATCGGCGATGCTGCGCGCTGTAAGCATGCGAGCGGGCCAATCGCGGGTGGGGCCGCCGGTGCTCTTGCTCTCGCCCAAGGTCATCGCGCGGGGCGTGGCGGTTAACTTGTCCGCCCTGCCTCCCCGCATCTTCTCTCGGCAAGCATCTTCTCTTGGCAAGCATCTTCTCTCGGCGAGCTCGTAGTTGTACGGCTCGATCTCTCGCTTCGCCACCGCCGACCGCCACCATGAACGCCGCGCCGGGGCAGAATGTCGACATGATGCGCGCGGAGATGAGCTTCTACGCAGACATGTTCAACAAGTACGTACGGCCCGCCTCTGCAAGCCAAACCCGCTCGCGCCCCATGGAAGCCCCCCGCGCGATGCTAACGCTTCTGCCTTGTGTCGGCGCCGCGACAGGATGACAGAGATGTGCTTCAAGAAGTGCGTCCCGCGCTTTCATGACGGAGATCTCAATACGGGTGAGAGTGTGTATCCCCACAGCGTCACCGACCTGTCCACCGACGCGCGCGTGCGTGGGCTCGTGTTCCGTTCGACGATTGCTGACCGAAACGGCCCGCTCCTTTCCTTTCTCGTGTCCTCCCCCTCGTAACAGTGGTCTGCGCAGATCGATGCGTGGGCAAGTACGTCGATGTAAGTTGAGGCAAGGTCAAAATTGCGCCCTTCTACTTTCACCCGCGCTCTCGTTTTGCTTTTATTGACCACCTAGCACTTTGCCTTCTCCGCCGCAGGCCACCAACAAAATTGGGGAGATCATGCAACAAGCGCAGCAATCCATCCAGCCGCCTCAGTGACCGTCCTCCCGTAAAAAAACGTCTTCCGCCCCCGCCCTTGCCCCCTCCTCCTCCAGCAGCACCTCCACCGCCGGCGCCGGCGGCGCCCCAAAGCCTGGCCACAGCACCGACACAAACGCATCCAACGCGGAGACGCTCCACGTCTCGACATGCCGCACGACCAACCCGTCGCCATCGAACGAATACCTCGTCTCCCCAGTGTACGGCTTTATCCTCGGCTTCCACGGCAAATTCAAGGCCCCCTCCAACCGCCACCTCGCCACCACCTGTTCCCCCCTCACCTCGATCGCGATCAAGTCCACGCGCGACAGCCGCCGATCAAACAGCCCCGCCGCCGCCGACACATACTTTGCCAGCCCCGTCACGGGGACGTCCGGGTCGGGCCCGTCGAACACGCAGTCGTCCGCGTATATCGCGGCGGACAGCCTCCCCGTCACGTAGTACTGCCGCCGCACAAAGTCCTCACGTATCACTTCCACGCGTTCCGCCAGCGGCAGCCCGCGCCGCTTCTTCCCCGGCGCCAGGCCTAGACCCGGCGCCGTCAACGGTAAAGGCAGCGGCAGCGACTTGTGCCTCGCCACCACCGCCCATACCACCACCTGCCGCGCCCCGTCCAGCGCATCGCCAAACCGCCGCCGCCAGAACGGGCACTTGAGCGCCGCTGCGCGCACGCGCAGCCGGTCCACCGTGCGCACGGCGGGCGGCGGCGGTGGCGGCGGCGGCGGCGGCGGAGCCGACGGCAACGACGACGCGCACCGCGGGGGCTGGCGCCGCCGCCGCCGCGTCGTCCGCAGCGGGGGACCCGGGAAGAAGGCGAGACGCGGCGACATCGCGAATTGACCACGAAGAGGGAGCATAAAGGAACGCCAAGGGTGTCCGGGAAGGCCCAGGGTGATGGGGACACCGGATATCGGATGCGCGGAAGGATGGCGAGGT
Source organism: Chondrus crispus (assembly GCF_000350225.1). Classification (NCBI taxonomy): domain Eukaryota; phylum Rhodophyta; class Florideophyceae; order Gigartinales; family Gigartinaceae; genus Chondrus; species Chondrus crispus. The sequence continues at coordinate 63,137 of NW_005179170.1, forward strand.
GTCTCCTGGGGTTGTTTGAGATCGCGGGAAGACTTAAGTGCCAGCAATGCAGTTTTGCTGGCACTTGACCCGAAAGGGTCCAAACAGGTCCTCGGACCAGTGCATGACTTTGTACACGTAGCACACGTGGCAGAGTGGCCTCCCTGCTTGTTTTTGTACTTGTACGTACAGTAGATCACGCACTACAGTACACGCGTCCTTATCTCATCGCGTACCCCGCCCCTTCGCCTCGAGCTTCCTTAGGCTTGTCGCAGAGCACCTCCCTTTCCAAAGCCTCAACTTCACCCAGTCCTTGCCCCCTCAAAACGATGCAACCCCCCTTGCGCACCGCAACCGACCCCCTCTAATCACTCATGGCGCAAGTTCCGCGCGAAGCCGTCGAGTTTGCTCGCATGCTCGTCCGCTCCTTCTACCCGTCCGAATTCGTCGTCCTTCTAGATGCCGTCCTGCGCCACAACAACTACTGCGCTCACCACGATCTCTCGCGCCGCCTTAAGATCCAGCCGAAGGAGCTGCGTCAGATCCTGGTCCGCATGGTCCACGCGCGCCTGATGTGCAACGAGAAGCGCCAACAGAAGCGCATCAACCTCAAAGACGAGCGCCGCGCCACGCGCCTAGTCAACACCGAGTTCTGGTACGTCCCTCTCGCTCAGGTTGTGGACGCCTTCCAGTACCGCGTGCACCACCTCGTCACGGAGATCGACCAGGCACGCGCCAACGAGAACGCCCAGCAGACCGTCGCGTGCGACGCGTGCCGCACCGCGTACGAGCTCATCGAAGTCATCGCCAACGACCGCACGCCGGACGGAAATTGGGTCTGCGACCGCATGGGTGTGCGCCGCGACCGCCGCAAGCTCCCGTGCGGCGGCGTCATCCGCGAGAAGGACAACTCGGCTCAGATCAAAGAGACCGAGCGCATCAAGGCTAAGCTGGACGACGAGCTGCGCGTGCTGCGCGAGCGTGCCGCGCAGTGCGCCCGCATGGACATTCCTGAACATCCGCTGGAGGGCGCAGATGAGGCCACGTGGGGAGAGCTCGTCCCTGAGACGGTCGGCATTCATGGCGAGGCCGTCGACGAGGAGGGCCTGTCCAAGGAGATTGCCGAGAAGCTTGGCGAGTCTGGTAAGACGGCCGAGCCCGCTGGAGGGCTGCAAGGCCTTGCTCCTGCCGTCGAGAAGAAGGGCGATGCCGCCATTCCGGAGAAACCGATGTGGTTTAAAGATTCAAACCAGGAAGGCGACGATGATGACGATTGGGTGGAGGACCAGGCCGCCACCCAGAATATGCTCGACTCGAAGACAGGCACAGCTGCGAGCATGGTAGATGATGAGAAGCAGTATTATGAAAAATACATGCAACAAATTGCGGGCGAGCCGGTGCCGGTCGCCGTCGCCAAGCCGAAAGAAGCCGGCAACGTGGCCAGGCCGGCCGAGGCTACCATCCTTGACAGCGGTGAAAAGGGGACCGAGGCGCCAACCGAGGCTGTGCCGCCCGTTGACGATGATGAGCCGGAGGATGTCGCTGTGTATGTCGCCGGGAAGAAAATGATGTTGTCGGAGGTTACTGATGACATGCACGATCTCATGACTTCCGACGAGTACAATGCCTACTTTGCGCTTGCGAATGGAGGGGGGGCTGGTGGAGACGAGGATGACGATGATGCCCAGTTTGAATAGGGTGACTTTCAAATAGGGGACGGATTTTGACTAGACAACGGAGGAACGCTGCATGTGTTTCTCCAGCGAGGGGACGTCCTTTTGGTTTTGTGATGAATTCAATGCTGAGGCAAAATAGATTGAGTACGATTCCTGGAACGGGATGACGGCGCTGCAGTCCCGAACAGTCAATCCGAACCGAATGATCAAAGCTTTACAACACGCAGGACGAGGACACGAGACTGTCAAAGACGGAAATCAGAAGACTACATACATGCTGTACAGTTTAGAGGCCATCCACACCAACTAACATCTTTCTCTTGGGATAGGCGTAGTGTCAAGTGTCTATTGGACCGTTGTCCTCATATGAGGACAGTTTTCGACTTTTTTTTTTGACTTGCACGTTCTCGACAAGAAAGAAAAAGATACCCCCGCCATCGTACTTGACTTCTGCCTTGAGACCAGAAAGAAGTTTATGAGAATAGCATGTTCTTCCTGGTCGTTTTCAGATATATCTGGAAAAAGAAGCTTTTTTAAACCACCTTAAAACCGCATGTAAAGTAACTTCAAAACGAAAAACTCTTGCTTAAAACGGGAACTAGGCACTCGATCTGTTTTACATTCTTATTCTTGCGGCGTGTTCAAAGCTGCTGCTATCCCATCCGGCGTTCTGCAAGATGTTATAGCCAAAAACAAGCACGTTAAGGAAATAATGTCCAAGATAGCATTTTTAAATAATCAATTTAATTTGTATATTTCTGCAAAAAAAGAGCAGTTCTTGAGAACTGAGATCAGATGAGGACAAAGCCCCGGTTGGATAGGCACAAGACCACATTCGGCCCAAGGTGCAGCATTCTAAATTTTCTCAAAGATGTAAGGGCGCAATTTGTAACAGGTAAGCTGTTTTGGTCTTTGAAATGACGAACAGTTTTGGAACACCCTGCCGAGCTTCTTCTTGGACCATTTCCATCACTTGGTCGAGAATGGGTAACGAACCTCACAATGCTCACAGCCTTCATGCCTTCCGTCGAGCTAATTTTGTAAACAACGGTTACACGTCTTTTCCAGATTGTACTTATAACAGATTATATAACTGAGAAATGCAAAAATCAATGACATTCATCAAGGGCAACTAGAAGTGCAGAAGTACGAGCTCGAGAGAAGTACACCACTGCATTTTATTACTTTCTGTCATTGTGAAAAGTTGATTGACACCACTGTCGAGACTATCTTGTAAAACGTTGTTCTAGCTCGACTTTAGAAATCGAGGTGAGTCCAGCCCTATAAGTCTAATGAATTACGGTATGATGGGGGGTACGAAGCGTGAAAAGATTCGAGCAAGTATCAAAATGTAGTGAAGGCGGATCAAAGTGGGTATGAAGGGAGCGTTTCTCGTTCCAGGTAGAAATTTCCACAAGTCATTGAAAATGTGACCACGGCTTATGCCGTATGATCCACGAGTATCTTCACCTTCATTGATCAAGCTGTGCACTTGACCTTTCGAGCGTCATTGATCTCCACATTTTTTGATAGATATTCCGCTGGCACTGACGTTGGAGGAAGAAGGGGCCACAAACTAAACGTATACCGTTCTTTAGTGTTGTGGATGATACACGTTCCAACTTTGGAATTTATTTACAACAGAGCTAAGACCCCCACTTTATTTACAACAGAGCTAAGACCCCCACTTTATTTACAACAGAGCTAAGACCCCCACTTTATTTACAACAGAGCTAAGACCCTTCCAACGCATAGTCAAGACAGAACTATTCTTTGCATTATGCCGCAAATGAGAACTGTGCCATATTTATCAAGAAATCCTCTGGCGTGGTCTGCCATACTGTATCATACAGTACCAAGGGTCAATACATTGACCGTACCAAGGGTACATTGACCGTACCAAGGGTACCGCCACCATCTCTAGGCGGGGAAAAGGGTGGCAAGGCCTCTTTTGACTTCTTGGGGAGAGAGTACAGAGCATTGCGCACTGGCACCATACTCAGTGCAGCATCAATCGATATGTATGATTCTTTTGCACATTACGGCTGTGGATGAGGTCTTCTACTGGTTACTAACAGCGCTTGCCACGTGTCAGTGCCATTTGAAGTCGTGGCCCGGTGTACTGTGGAGACGAAGTGGAGGGCATACAGTATGACATGATGGACGTCTGGGCTGTGCCTCTCACAGTCCAGCCTGGGACATGTAACTTTACTGCTGGGGCCCAACGCCCATCCTACGCCAATCCTCCCCCATCTTCGCCCCCCCATCTTCCTCTCCTCCCTTCCATCATGCTCTCGTGAACCTGCAAACCCCCACACACCATGCTCACGCGCAAGCTCGCATTCGCCACCGCGGCCACAGTCGCTGGCTGGACAGGCAGCGTCGCCCTGGAGCGCCGCCCCGGTCTGCTCGATTCCACGCCTCTGGACTTTGCCTCGTCCGCCGTCATCGCCACCGTCCGCTTCACGCGCGCCCTGCGCACTGCCGCCGTCGTCATGGCAGATTACCGCTTTCTCTTCGCCCGTCACAGTGAGTATACTTCCGACGAATATAGAGCCGAACGCAGCGACGTCCACCGTCGTTGCTCCGATCGCTGCCTCAACCTGGCCCGGAAGCAAGGCGCGGTCTACGTCAAAATTGGCCAGCATGTCGCCTCGATGAACCATGCCGTTCCTCCAGAGTATACGTCGAAGCTCAAGTTGCTTGAGGACAGAGCCGCGTACAGACCATATTCTCAGATTAAGCGCGCCTTGGACCGCGAGTTGGAACGCCCGATGAGTGACGTCTTTGACCACTTTAACCACAAGCCAGTCGCCGCGGCAAGCCTTGCACAAGTGCACGAGGCAACCCTGAAGGACACCGGCGAACGCGTTGCGGTTAAGGTTCAATATCCGGGCCTGGAAGCTCTCGTCAGAGGCGATCTCGCTTCAATTAAGTTTCTGTCTTGGATGTTGTCCTGGGTCTTTCCTTACTTCAAGATGGATTGGGTCGTCGAGCAATTTCGTCGCAACCTCGAAAAAGAGCTTGACTTTGAGCTCGAGGCCCAGTCTGCGCTACGCACGCAAAAATTTTTCAAAGACGATCCCCGCGTATTCGTCCCAGATGTGTACAACGACACTTCAACCAAGAAGGTGTTAACAATGGAGTACATTGACGGTTTTCGTGTCGACGACCTTGACGCCTTGCACGATTACCTTGTGGACCCACACGCCGTTGCTCAGACTGTCGTTGACGCATTTGCGCAAATGATCTACGTCAACGGTTTTGTCCATTGCGACCCACACGCAGGTAATCTCATGGTCCGGCCTGGCCCAGGTGGTGCTTTTGAGTTGTATTTACTAGATCATGGCCTTTACAGACAATTGGATGATGACTTTCGACAAAGCTATTGCAAGCTTTGGAAGGGCCTTGTTCTTCGGCGAACCAAAGATGTGGACGAAGCTTGCGAGGAGTTAGGTGCGCCCGGTTTTGCAAACGTGTTCTCAGTATTTCTTCTGAATCGCTCCTGGAGCATCGCGAAGCGGCTTGGGACAGATCTCAGAGTGAAGATGGGGAGGGATGAGCTGAGACGGCTGCGAAGTGACTTGAGGGACGGAGGCTTGAGATCCCAAGCCGACGTCAACGAGTTTGTTGAAAGAATTCCTGACGACCTCCTTCTCGTGTTTAAAATGACTTCTCTGGTTCGCAACGTTAACAAAGCATTGGGGGCTACCGTGAATCGATTCAAGGTGAACGCGCGATACGCGGTCAGGGGACTACGACATGTGAATAACTTCAGCGCTGAATCAAGTGGAGGTGCAGATGACACTAAAAGCGTCATCGTCGCTGGAACGCATTCGGAAAGGTTGCACCCATTTTCCGCACTCGCAGCGGTGACAGACTGGTTCGGATTGTTGATAGACCGCGTTTGTATCGAACTGCAATTTCTTGTGCTGGATGTAGCGCTCCTCGCTGTGAAATGGTGGTTTGGGAGCAGCGTTCCTTCCGTGAGATCTGATCAGAAAGCTAACCTGGATGCTTCTGAGAGTGCGGGCCTAATCGGATGAGGTACGTAGTTCAGACGTATGGTCACGACTGGTACTGCCGTATACCGTGCGAGATATTTTGTCTTGAAAGCAAGAGGCTCTGGCTTCGACGCAAATTAACAAATGGCGGATCATATTCCATGACCTTCCCCGCGTCGATTTTCGTGTTATCCAGACTGAAAGCAATCAGAATGCCATAAAACAATTCAAAACACAGCTGTCTTGTACATGTTGTGGTCGGGCCGTATCTGTGTGTCCATGGGCAATATCTGTTTGAAGTGGGTGCTAACTAAATAGTAAGGCCTCTAACGAAAGGACTATGAATGAAGGAGCTCGCCAGGGCTCATGGAATATTAACGATGTTGCATGAAGTCGCGTTATAAGTTGGCCGAGCGTGCGAGGGGTGAATATTATTGTACAGTGTGTACGATGGAAGGAAGTATGCCGGATATGAGTTAAGGAGAATGATTTGGCACTACAGTATACAAGTACTCCCTCGTCATTCCTCACACCGTTTGGGATGACAGGAGGGAGATTGTGAAGTGTCTCAACACTTTATGATTTTTTGACACCGTGTAATCTAAGTGGACTGTTTTTTGCAGCTGGTTCCTATGGCGATCGTGGCGATGCGCGGCAATTTGAAGTAGTTGGTGAAAACGTGCGGCTTCGTGCGTTGCTTGATATCAATATCAAGCAATCAATAGGATAACGTGAGCTCCGCGGACGGAGGGGTTGTGGTTGGAGCAGGATTAATTTGTAGTGAATCCTGTGATTATATATTTCACCTTCGAGAAAGTAGGCCCTCATTCGCAGAGTAAGTGCTCCTCCTCAGCCAAGATGGGCCCAGTGCTGATATCCTCAAAGCGCCGTGATACAGCATGACAAGTTCAATAAAGGTGCGGTTGACTTGTTGATGTCAATGCTATCAGTGTTGGCGGCTACTGTATGGCGTTGTGATGCAAGGGCCCTGGACTCGAGAGTCGCTTTCATATTGGCTTTCATACTGGCTTTCATATTGGCTTTCATATTGGCTTTCATATTGGCTTTCATATTGGCTTTCATATTGGGAAAATCCATGGACATTTTGTAAATATAAATAAATTTTGTAAATGGGAAGGAGAGAAATTAAGTTTAATATGGGTTTGCCATAGATTTGCCATACAGCACATGTTCGTTGTGTACGTTATTTACCGTACACAACGGACAGTACAGGGCGTGTGCCAAAGTAGCAAGAAACAAGACACCTTTAACGAAGCGTGTGAATCGGAACAGAACAGCAGCAATCTAATTATATCATGCTTCCTCTCCGAGATGATGAGCGGAGCAAGCACAGTGTGCGCACGCTGAATACAATCCTTTGAAATTCTTCATTCAATGAGACACGAAGCAGAGATACATGGAAGCATGCCTCTGGGGCCTGGATCAAAATCAATGCCAACCAGAGTGACACGAAACCATGTGCCGTTGAGTAAAAAGCACTCGACGCATCGTTAATGTTAACAATACGATTCCACACGATGGTGCAGGGTTGCCGAATATAGGTTACTCTATCACTATCTCATTTTTTCAAGGCCTTCTCAAAGTATAAATGATGTCGAGCATTTCAAACGTAGATGTGGGAAAAGCAGTATTCCTTACCTGTAAAATCTTGGAAAACGTTTAAGGAAAGACTGCATATAAATAAATTAGGATCACTGTGTACTACACGTAAAAGAAGAAAGTGCTTGTAGTTTTAGTACTGTCATCAGCGACAGCACCAGCACTCGGCAGCCGTTACGAATAAGACCTTTGATCCTTTGGCGACTGCGCCGCAGTACGCAACACGGCCACAACACTAATAAGAACGGCCTATGAAAAGCTGGTTCGCATCGAAATCGCGCCCGGGCACTCTGACATTGCGCGCGATTTGAACAACTCATATCAGCCATTGCACCTCTAGGCGAGACCATGATGCACTGTATCATTGAATGCCGCCCGCATTGATTCTATCCGAATAGGGCCTTGGGCCTAGGCGAAGAGAGTGTGAGTGCTGCTCTAAAAAAACAGGTCCTGACGGTATGTCGGAGCGGTTCTATAGGCGGGCGGGACGGTCGTGTGATTCCTGTATGGCAATATCATAACAGCTGATCGAGGCTAAGATATTCCCACCCCTCGGACGCGTGGAAAATTGATGGCCGTCACTTCAAGAATGACTAGGTAGTCAGTAGTCTCGGGAAAGGGGCACAGAAGAATAGATTCCGCACTGGGAGAAACTGTCAGTGTGCACAGCCTGCTTCGCTCAACTGGAAATCATTAACACCCTGTCCATTTCTCTAACTGAAATGAACGGGGCCCAACCTCGTCAACGTTGAAGCCCCCATCACCACTTTGTCGAAAACGACTCATCCCTGGACGCACAAGTGATCCCGGAATCTCAAATGGCAACTATTCGGATATGTCGATCAGGGCATGTGCCTGGTGTGATGGCGTGCCCTTGGCGGTAAACGACGATCACGCAGAAAGACCCACGCGTGAAGGGGATTCAATAGCGCTTGCTTTGCTTTTCTAGATACTGCTACGGCACCATATCTAATTTTCTTCGCGAACCACAAAGAAAGGGATGACATGAGTAGCCATACTGAGTTCGCTGATAGCAGTCGTTTTGAATATGGTGCCCATATTCCATTATAAACGGGATAGCGCATCTCCTACATACCGAAAGACATTCACGGCCCCATCGGGTGCCAAGGTTTGTGCTGTATAGATATCAAATACAAAAAGAAATCTCTCGCAAAAGTCGAGATGTTGTCCTCAACCTATGTCGAGCAAACGGCAACCCCCTTATAGCACCTGCAATATGCAAGTACAGTCTTTCAAATAAAAGGAACAAAAAACAATTGCTACTGGGAATCACCGGGGGACTTTTTCTGAAAAGCGTTCCGCGTTCTTTACCCCATCCCAGTACCTTCGCAAGCCGGCAGTAGACGCACAGAGAAGAGCGATGGAATTTGATCGCGTGTTATCGGGCTTGCGATGAAAAATATATCGATTTTCAACAATTGTGATCGATTCTTCTTCGCCAGTCCTGCTCATACGCGCAGCAAAGACAGATGATCAAGAGAAGTGCCTCTCCTATTGATGACGGCACGGAGCGGGCCTTCAGCACCATACAGACGAAGTTTCCAACCTCCCGTGACTTGCGGCTCAGTCCTTTTTGGGAAGCTCGTGTTAATACTCCTTGTAAAGTACACAATAATACATTTATCTCACGTGATGATTATAGTATAAACATTCCTATTTAAACCTTGTCTTCTGCCATGTCCCGCCCGAGGTACTGTACCGTTGTGCCGTAACGGTACCGTACATCCTCATAGGGTAGCGAACTATTGCTGTCCCACACACAACCTCAACTTCATTGCCCTTCATGTCCTGCGAACAGTACATCGAGTCTAGCTTTCGAAACTACCCAGGATAACGGAAGTTCTCTTTTTTCTGACTCATCGCTCCTGATTGTCTCAAGTTCCAGAACTAAGTTCCAGAACTTGTGTTGGGCCTCTCAGACACAATAATTATCATTCATCGCTCCTCAGCATAGCTTCCCCTTCAAGATTAACCGGATCGAGACATATTCGTTCCACGAAAAATACAGATAAACTGCACTATTCCCAAGTTGGCCCACAGTCATTCCAGGGACCCGACCTCATCCATCAACATTTACTTAAACCCCTCTCCCCTTCCTCGGCACTGTCGACAACCACCGTCGTTACCTACCCAAAAAAAGGCATCAACCAACAGTTCAATTCTTCTCACCCACCGTCCCTGCCTCCTCCTACTTAATCAGAATATTCTCATTCGCAACATCAACATCTACTTCAACCCCAATGGACCACCGATCTCACACCGACCTGGGCGATTTCAATACCAACTTCTGGGCTCTTCCAAACGTCCTCACCCCACAAGATGCCGCTGTTCTCGACAACTGCGACGCAAGAGTCGTCAACGGATTAGTCAACGCTATCGATGCCATCGATAAAATCATTGCCCCCAAAAAGACCAAGTCAAAATCTAAATCCAAGTTAAGATCAGACCGCATGGCTCTCTGTGATAAATGCGGCACTGGGTTCAGCAGCATTGGAAATTTGAACAGACACAACCGCGTATCGCATCAGGGTTTGAGGGTGTTTTGTGACTTCAAGGGCTGCAAGCAGGTATGTCTACTTTTTGGCATTTTGAGACTTGTAGTATGTGTTCACGACTTTTGATGAGGTTGACTTCTAACATTGAAATATCGTAATTTCCGATTTCCTGTTGTGCCGCCTGTTTTTACAGTCCTTCAGTCAAGCTGCAGATCTTTCACGACATCGCCGTCGCGTGCACATGTGCTTTACTAAACTCGAACAATATCAGAAGGGCGTCATTCGACCTTCGCATGGTCGAACCTCCTAACTACATCAGATATCTCTCTTAGCACATCGTCTGTGGCCACTGCACCAACAAACTGACCTACTATTCGCATTCATTGAAGCATTACTCCGTCTGGTGAACGTACAGTTCAGTACATGTAGGTTAGAAAAACACTGAATCAAAGTTCATCAGATTCGTTCAAATACAAATGGATCACTATTTCGATATGTCAAATCAGACTCGTTTTTTTCTGCAATCTCCGTTTCAAAGTACCCTGATTAGAAGCATTTGCAAATGCGTTTGGAATGGACTAGGATTTCTTGGATGCTCAGAAGGGCGGTATTTTGATGGGGAGATTTCTTCTGAATATTCGCATGTGCGATATATGCATCGGCCACTTGTTCCGTGCAAAGTACTGAAAGGGGAGCGCGCAATTGTCCAACATACGTATAGATGTGATTTTTAGTTGGTAGTTGTATACCCATTCCCCTCATCTATCAATGGACAGACAGAAGTTGAACAGGGAGAAGACATCCATGTGTTACTGTACGACCCAAAAACATGAAAAACGCGGCGATCAATTTAGAACTGAATTTGTTGTTTTTATTTAAGGTCAGCGACATAAAAAATTACATATTTTGTCCCAGCACTTTCGTCCTAGGCATGATGGCCGAAGTGATGAAGAGGCAACAGGGAAGCAATGCTGTCCCACTACTCAAAACTTGTGCTGCTCAGGGAGCGTGGAAAGCTTCCTCGCTTTGCACGAAACCTATCTTTTCTTTCATACAGATAACCGTTTTCGGTGTATCGAGGAGCGAGAGTAAGCGCAGTTGCTCTGCCAAATGAGAAGATGGACGGTTATGCAAAGCTTCCTCGCTTTGCACGAAACCTATCTTTTCTTTCATACAGATAACCGTTTTCGGTGTATCGAGGAGCGAGAGTAAGCGCAGTTGCTCTGCCAAATGAGAAGATGGACGGTTATGCCATAAAAAACGCGCAAGAATATGTAATATGTCCACACACGGTCAGTGGGATTGCGCTTGTTGTGCAATGGGGTACAGTACCCTTGGGTATCATTTACTTGAAGAGCTGTGCAGTTAGTGGAATTACTAAAAATGAGTATTAATCAGATGCTGTCCTATGGACGTGTATTCAATGTATGTGGGGTCATGGTCGATATCTCAGTTGCGGATATCGAGCGAGGGCGGTCGACCGGAGCAGTCTTTCTGGAGTGGCCCTGGGAGTCCAATGACACCGTCTGGTAGAGATCTTCGTATGCTTTACGACCACTGCCGCACATGGCAGACTGGAGAGCCCCATTCGGTTGCATGTGTACGTCCAAATCAGTCTCAGAGCTGAAAGTTTCAGGAAGACCGTCAGCCATGACAACCCTTTCCATGGTGTGCAGTCTTGTGCCACCGACTGCAGTCCATAGCACCCAGTGAGTGCCAAGCAGGAACGCTACACAAGTGATGAGGATACACAGTAGGGCATCTCTCTTCACCGAATAGGATCTAAAATCTTGTATCACCTGCTCATTCGCAGCTATGACGCGAAGCAACCGCTGATCATTTAAATCAGTGAGCTGTTGAAACTTTGAAGACTCCAATTTCACTGATTTCAGCGCTGTGGCAAACCTCGACAAGTGCGTGTCGATATACTGGTTGGTCAAGGTTTGATTTAGCTCAAGCATCCGAATGAGCCGCGTGACTTTGCGAAAGATATTATCGTCTCCACCGCCGGAAGAGAGAGCGTCAGCTCGCACGGCTTCCAACACTACTTGATCTTCTTCGGACATGGCTTCCCCAGCAAACTCGTACTTTTCGTCCTCAATACCAGGCTTTTCTGAGTTGGAGTTGCTGTCGCCCTCTACTCGAAGTTCTTTCTTCACCGCGCTGGGCGCTTCATCGTCTTTCGGCGTCTCGGGCACCTTAGCTTCCTGTGTGGCGTCACTGCTATCTGTGCGCGACCCACTGTCATAATGTTTTGCCTGGTGCGCCTGATGTTGCTTTCCGTCTTGCGACTGATTTGGCCGTTCCGCAAGCCCTGGCGTGTCCCTTGCTTCGCCTGGTTTCTCAGTTCGTGCAAGAGGTTCTGAGCCAGCCCTGGACTGCCGTACTGAGCCTTCGTCTCTTTTTTCTCCCACGCCATGTCCTCCCACGCTATGCAACCCAGGTCGCTCTGGTGGGACGTCGCTTCCCTTCTCTGAAGCCTGTTTCCCTATGACGCGGGGCTTGGCAACTTTGTTCTCGAAAACTGTTTTCCAATCCGCAATCAGATTCTTGCCAAGCGCTCTAATTGTCGAAACTGGGCAGTAGTACTCTTGCCCTTGCTTCCCAATAAACAGAATACGAAGGTACCTGGTCACGACTCTCCTCTGGATTCGAAAACTCTGCAGCGTACGCACGTTTGTGTAGCCAAAAACTCCGAGAAGATTCCATTGAGTAGGGGGGTAGGTGCCCGCCCCAAGAACAACGACGTTCGTCGCCGAAGAAGAATAAAACTCGAAATTACCGACCTCTACGCTCTCCAAAATTATGTCCTCGGAGAGCTCAATCTCTATCCAACGCGATTCTTCCATGCTGCTCGTGCAAGGAGCTAGGAAGTACTTGTCCACACTATCTTGAATAACATTTTTGGCACCAACAATTTCCTTCGAAGCTGAGAGAATACGAGCACCAGCGTCTGCAGATGCAAAGTTAAAGGGCTTCCCCTCCTTGGTCATCTCAGACGCTGAACTTCCTAACTTTGCTGGGGGCGATTTTGACGACGTATGCCCAATAGCTTCATAGTTGTCTCTCTCCTTTTCGAGCAGAGGGATAACCGGCGACTGCCCGTCACCGTCAGTTGAAGAACCATTCACCGTCTCGCCCCTACGATCACTCGACTGATTCGCATTCTCTCCGCCCGCCCCTAGCGAAATCGGTACTTCCGACACAATTTGGAGCAACGCCGCCGGGATCGCGCTAGTCGACGATGATGAGAACAAGTTAGATACTTCTCGAATTGATCGCATGATGTCACCAATAACTGGAATCTCCATGAAACCATGGGCGGGCTGCCCGTAATCCCGTAATACAACAGGTTTGCGCAAGTCATATAACCGCCTGAGGCTTTGGTTAGACAATGCCGAGCGGGAAGGCAACTCCTTGTCTTCTTTTGCAAGGGGCGACGCCGTGGTGGCTTCGTTCTCTGGCCCGAACGGCAAGTGACCTTCTACAGTTGAATTTAGAGGCGGGAGCGATTGGCGGTTCGAGTTGTCCAATACGGCTGCCGGCAATGCATTCAGTGTAGCAGCACTTCTCGCGGCATTACTGCAGTCTTCGACGTCCGACGGATGTGGTTGTATCTCCTCTCCCCCACCTGCGCCACTCATCATGATCGCATCGTCTTTCCACGCTGGTCTTCCATCTCCACCAATGACACATCGCGGATAGTGCACGTGCGGCTCCCACCCATGATGCGGCACTACGCACACATCCTTGCCGTCTGGCGAAAAGGTTTCCGCAATGGGAGACTTGTTTTGTCGCGGAGCAGGGCTGGGTGAGACAGACTGGGCGTCGGGCGTATCAATGCCATTAATCTTGCGCACGCGCAACTCTATATCTTCCAATTTACGCTGCTTCCATTCTTTGAGCGGGACGAATACATGATCAATAGCTTCCGTAGGCGCAGGCTCTTGCGAAGCGTGTCCGGCGGGGATGGGACGAGAGTCTGGGGAGGGAGGTGCGGGAGTTGGTTGATGGGCGGGTTGATAGGCGGGTTGATAGGCGGGTTGATGAGCGGGTAGATGGGTGGCGGGGACTGAGGCAGATTGGGAGGGGGTTTCCTGGGGATGGGCTTGTAGCGTGGGAGAAGCGGTTGTGCTTTCGAGGGCGGCGGGTGGGTGCGAGGCGGACGGGGCGTGTACGGGAGCGGAGGGAGGAGTGGTACGCAGCGGAGCCCCGGTGGTATCCGGGAGGGGTGGGGCAGCGATAGAGTGGGGCGGGGCGGCGTGTTGCGGTGTGTGTGCGATGGGTTGGGCGATGGGTTGGGCGATGGGTTGGGCGATGGGTTGGGCGACGGCGCGGACGGCAACGAGGGCGAGGAGGATAAGGCAGAGGCTAGCGAGTGAGGGCCGAGCGGGCCACATGGAGGGGGGTTCGCGAGGCGGGAGGGGGGGCGGGGCGGCTTCGAGTCATGTCAAGCGGGGTGAGGGCGGTGGTGAGGGCGGTGGCGCAGGCGGGACAGGCGGGACAGGCGGGGAGGACGGTGGCGCAGACGACACAGAAGGGGGAGGGCGTTTCGGCTGGAGCGGCAGCGGTGGGGTCGGAGGGGGACGGATTGAGTTCAACCGGCAGGGAAGGGAACGGGAGGCGGAAAGGGGCGATGGAAGTGTGGAAAACGACAAGTGGAGGGGAAGGATTGGGTGCCTGTGTCTTGACAGCAGTGCGGGCTGCCCCTACTGGTGGACTGCGCTTACAGCTTTCGCGAGTTCTTTTTTTTAAAGGAATTCATGGTTTTGGGTGCCAGGGCAAGATCGTCGTGTACACCCAAACATCGCAATTAGTCTGGGCTAGACTATAAAAAGTCTAGGATATATTTTCACCCTCACACGTAATAATGCGGACTGCACTAATATGTGTATCCGCACTATATGCATCACAACCTAAGATAGAGTAGACCAGACTAATTTTCAATGAACATATTAGTGAAGACTACACTATTTTGATAAACACGCTATTGCCCAATCATATCCCGTCCATGTTACAGTATTCCCCCGTTGTCCGCATAGCACTCGGTCAGCTGAACCAGTATGCAGACAACGGGTTTATGCCGACAGCGAAGGAATCTTTACTGTTTTCTGAAATGGTCTAATATCGTTGACTGGCGCAACGCAGCTTGCCTTTCCAATCGTAAGTCCTTTTGGCACTCCCTTAATCGTTTCTGTAGGCTTTTGTCCATTCTTCGAAGTCGTTCTAATACAGATCCTGCTACTGCCAAACCCTTTAACTTCTCTTCGATACTGTAAGACTCATCATCGGCATCACTTCCTTGTGCCTCTTCTTCAATACACTCCATGCCTGCCATAAACGCTCCCTGATTTTCAACAGTCGGTGTCTCCGTCATATCGTCCTCCCCTACCGGATTTAGTAGACTCTCTAATGCAATCCTTTTATACCTTACACCATGCTCATTTAAGTCCCTCACCGTTTGATCCACTTCTTCCAGTCGAGCCCGTTCTGTAGTATCCTCCATGTCCTCCCTTTCTACCCTGAAACAAATATCAAAACAATTCTCAATGCAGCTTTCTGGAAGGGAATTCCACTCTTCTATCACCCAACGTATGGCTGTAAGGATGTCGATATTGTAAATTGACTTTTTCCCAACATCACTGTTGTCAAAAACACGGAACAACAAACGCCGTCGGAACTTCATTTTAACTGCAGCAATTGTTCCCGCGTCTAGAGGCTGAATTCGACTTGTAGTGTTCGGAGGGAGAAAGCAAACCTCTACATTTTGTAGATCCGGGAGAGAGTCCTCTGTTCCGTGTGCAGAACAGTTATCAAAAAACAAAAGTATCTTCCGCCCGGCCGTGCTACCAACGTAGCGATCCAGCCGCCCCAGCCAGCCAAAAAATAACACTTTTGTCATCCACGCCTTCTTGTTGGCGTGGTAATCGAAACCAAGTTCATGGCCATACTTTCCTAAAAAAGGACGAGGACGCAGCGCGTTTCCAATTATCATAAGTGGAAATCGTTCCGTTCCGTCCGCGTTACAGCATGCCAGAAACGAGATTCTGGTCTTGTCTTTTTTGAAACCAGCGGCAGGTTTCCGCGACAAAGACCATCCCGGCGGTTGGCGATAGAAAAGACCAAACTCGTCAGCGTTCCAGACATTTTTAGGACCGTACTCAGCCACCTTTGCCACAATTGATGGCATTGCGGCAGTGATCGCAGACTCATCCGCACTCAACGCCTCCCCATGCACACGTCGAAATTTGATGTTGTTTCGCTTCTGGAAGCGACTAAGCCATCCATTCCAGAACTTCAAGGAAAGCTGTTGATCGAGCGGTAGGTGTTTGTTGGCTTCGCGTTGCAGTATCTCTGCTTGATGTCGCAAAATTATGCCATTAATTTGAATACCACTGGCAGACTTTTCACACAACCAGAGGTACAGCGCGCTTTCAAGACGAGGGGATGCTGGAACGCGGCGATTTTTGAACGATGAACGCGCACTGGGGGGAATGGCAGAATATGTCGACTTTGTCGAGAGAAGCCGAGAAATTATGGCTTGGTTTGGGGCTTTGTCAAGCGTAAAGCTCTCTTTTGCCCAATCTGCAAGTTCCTTCTGAGTCATGGGCTCTTTTCGTTCGCATCGACGCTGGTGCTCATCAGTAATGAGCTGTTTTTGGCGCACGGTAAGTGCGTGGCTCATTTTTGGTGTCCGAGGGGAATGGCTCGAGGATAGTGTTGGAACGATGCTGGAAAAGAGGCACAGAGAGAATCGGCGATCTGTGGATGTCAGATGTGAAACTGTTGGCTAACCAACTTCAGACTTGGCATTTCACATCTCAGGAATGTGATATATGCGGGGGAAATTTATCTAAAATATATCTGAAAATCATGCTGCCGCTTGGATTGTGTATGCATGTATGGAGTATGCAGTATATTGGCCATTCCAGGTACATGGCGCCCCTTTTTTCATGGCAAATGACATTTGTATGCAACTTTCGAGGATATACGGACAGGGGGGTCTGCAAAAAGCGGAGGAACACTGTAGCATATCAACACATTTTACTCATCATCAACATCAACAACGGGAGCGCCATCGAAGTGATTTCTATACTTCTGCACTATCTCTTGCAATTTTGGAAACAGCTGGGAATCTTCCCATTGTCCGTTGATATTACAAGCAAGGGTGCGGATCATAGCCTTTCGGGCGTACCTCACTCCATCTGCATCACGCATCGCATTTACGTCCCTCACAACGGCTGCGGCCAAAGTCAAATAGTAATGATTCCCCGGGTTAGGAATTTTCCCAAAAGCCGCCGCGAACCCATTTCGCATAATTACGTCCATCTTATATCTATGGCATCGTCCACGCCATGCATCCTTCAATTTTTGGATGACAAAGGAATCCGCCGGCTGAATCAAATCTGTGGTGTTAGGCAGAAAAAAGCATAGCTCCGTGTTACACGCTTGCAACGCCTGCTCCAAATTCTCCGATATCCCATGCCCCCCACAATTGTCAACAAACAAAATACGTTTCCGCCCATGCGGCAAACATTTGAAAACTTTGCTCTCTGCCAAATATTGCGGAAAACCGTCTTGTCCATCCACTATTTCGAGCCTGAACGATAAGATGCCCCTCGCACATTGTCCGGGACCTCCCGTATCGGATAAATTCTATTAGTATTCTGAAAACCCATAAATGGCGCTTCAATAACAGCATCCCTTCCACAAGAGATCCTGGCCATCATCTTCATTCCCTCAGACCCCGAAACCACGTCCGAATACTTCACTTCAGCTTCGCCACATTTTCCCAATGTCCTGTGATTATCCAAATTAATCAGAAAGTGCGTTTCGTCCGCATTACACACGTCATTTTCGCCCATTGCTCCCGAACGAAATGCACGAGCAACTATCCCAAGGTGGTACGCCACCCCCTCTCAATATGGGCTTGTTTGGCCGGCGATACGATGAGCTTCCCAGTTTGGGCCCTACTGACGATTTGGAAACGGTTCATGAATGCCTGTATCCAGCGGGGTGATATTAATTCAATAATTAATTTGTTCGATTTTAAATCTTTCAGATTGGCTTGATACACCGCATTACGAGATTCACGGACCAGGTGAATTGCCAAATGACGTAGAAGTTTTGCGTTGAACTTTAGGCCGGACTTCCTCAGACGCTCAAACTCCTCGATTAAGTCTGCATGCATTCCAATTACCCAACCCGCCCGTTTCCTCCCTCGACCGGCACAAGCCTTGATGTAGACACGTTTCATGCCCGCGCGCGTGACGCGCGTAATCGAAAGGGGTATGCCGCGGTTGTTTGTACCTCTTTGGTACGTCATCAGGGCTTCCCGGGTTTTCCACAGCCTACTCACTTTTCCATTGTTCGCTTTCTCTGATCCCCAAAAAAGTGCTGGGAAATTGCGAACCGCTCGGGATGCCATGTGTTTGTCACCATCTGTACGAGACGCTTCCCCCATCCACGTTACGATCTTGACACGCTGTGCATGAGTAAGCACATTCTGAAGTACCCGCTTCTGCGGTTTGTTGAGCTGAGGGGGTAGTGAAAGTGAATCTGATGGCGTGTCCAAGGGAGGTGGGGTGGAAGGATGCACCGTTGTACTGCTGTGGTGCGGTTCTGTTGGGGAGGGGGGCAGATGGGAGGTGTTCGAGGAGGCAGTTGCCACTGCTCGCTGCAAAGAGCGCACGATGGGGGAGGCCGAATACATTTCGGTGCGCCTCACTGAGAGATTTGGTGAATGCATGGGGAGGAATTCCATATCTTGGTGTTAAAGCTCCTTTTATAGAGGTTTCAGGCAGCCGAACTGGACGGGAAACACGTACTGGGTGGCTTTAGAGGCGGGGTGATGGCGTTACAATTTGCTGCGCATTGCGCTTCCCGCCTAATAATTGCAGTAGTTACCGTCGGGCGCGCATTCCGGTGCGCGAGAGTCTGTTTGCTCTATGCTTTTCCTATCCTTTTGGCGCATCCAGACTAATATGTGTGTAATATCAAATAGTATAGTCTACAGTAATTTTGTTTACGAGCAAGGACAGCTCGCAGAAGTTAGTATGGTCTACGCTAATATGTGTATACATACTAATTTTCCACCCAGACTAATTGCGATGTTTGGTGAACTTGCATCGGCATTCGACGGACCGCGCGCGCATGGGCGTCAGGTTCAGACCGGACGCCAGGCCATTTCTAAAACTTATGATCATTTCAATCTCCTAAGAGCATCCCCACCGGTGAGGCTAAAGTTGTAAAAAACGAATTTTTACAGCTTTAATATTTTACACCCCTGTTCATTACTCCCACCGTTTCGAAAAGATGCATTATTTTTTACATCGAGATAAATTCGGGTTGTAAAAATCGAGAGTATAGCACCAAAATTTAGAACTATGCATTTGAGGTGGCGAACGCTGATTAGTTCAAATTCCATTTTCCCGCGAAGTCAAAGTTGGTTGAAAGGGTCTTGAAGTTGAGCTTCTCTCTCCAGTGGAGAGGAGAGTCTCCACCAACACTCCTCCCCATCCTGTACATGTCTGCACCAAACGTAAGTTTGTCTGGCAGCCACCCTACGTCTTTCGAAGGGACAGCCGTCACTAGCGGTATGGGCGAACTCGAATCAAACGCGATCCCCGACGCAGCCGCAGCCGCTTCTTGTGAACCCCGTCTCTTTCCTGTCCCTTTAACCACCCCCACGCAAACTTCGATCGCCGACACAATCCCAGCCGTTCCTATTGCACCTCCACTCTTTCCTGTTTCCGCCCCTGTCCCCACACCCACGCATACTTCGATCCATTCGATATCGTCAGATGCCATCTCAAATCCAGCACCTGGTCGGTCTCGTGGGTCTAACTATTCCACACAGGACGATTTCGTGCTAGCTCGACCGTGGGTGCGTGTATCCCAGTATCCTATCATTGGGAGTGAGCAAAAGTCCCAGGCATTTTACGAACGGATTGAGGCAGTGTAAAGCCGCCTCCGTAGCCCTGCTTCTGAACAAAGAACGTCAGATTCCCTCAAGGAACGTTGCAAGCTTTTGCATAAGTCTTGCATGAAGTGGAATGGCTCTGTGCGCTGTGTCTATATGGCAAAACCCACAGGTGTGTCGGACGTCGATATAGAAAGGATGGCAACGGGAATTGATAATGGCGTAGCAATGTCTTCCGCCACTGACGAGTGTGAAAGGGTATTCAAATTTTTACAAGTATGACGATTGCTTAAAGGACATCCAAACTACAGTATGTCAACTTTGAGTGGAAACAGTAACCAGAGTACAGTGGGTGGAGGTCGGTATGGTGGTCTTTGTAAAGAAGATGTAGCGTGGAATGCTGACACGGACAACGAGGAGAGCAGCCAGCAGATAGTAAAGAGTGGCATGCAACGCCCAATCGGACGAAAAAGGGCCAAACAAACGGCTAAACTGGAGGATGCACGGCACAAAAATCTGAAAATTGCAGCAGAAGCTGTTTCCCTACAACGAGCTCGGAATAAAACCCTGGAGCGGCACAACGAATTGCTGTTATTTTCAAGCGCTCCGCAGGAATGCAACCGGGCAGAGACGATAGAGTACTACAATTTGCTCCGTGCGGAATCTTTACAGAAGATACGGTCTCGTTTGACCGGGACTGGTGAATCATCGGAAAGCAGAATGCCTACTGCAACGCCAAAGTCTGCTAATGATAGCACAGTGTTCGATTTGGTCAGATCCCTGGGCAATGATACAAGTTCTGGTGGTACGACAAATCTCTAATATTCAAGCTCGTGGCTCCCTGCATGATCGCACAGGTGGTCCATGAGGAGCTTTTTTATATTCAAGTACTCGACAGCATTACTCGTAAAAGCACTTGCAGCGCGAAGTGCCTCAATACTATCGGGAGCTGCAGCTGTCACTACAGTACTATCACTTGAGCTCCCCTACATGGGACTCCGTGGAGGTTGTGAAGGCGGTTGCATCGGACTTCAGTGAGTAGGAGCATGCACTTCACAAGTAGGAGGGTGCGGTTTTTTGCCGGTGGCGTTGACCTGCAGGTCATTGCAGTTCTCGGCGAGGTCTTAAAAAAGCAAAGGTGTGTAATAGTGAGAGGCCAATCAAGGCTCGCCAAGTTTCTAAAATATTTAGCACTTTACACTCGCCGGTGGGGATGCTCTAATCATAGAAATGGTCTTCGACAGACCATTTCTATGATTAGTTCCTAGACGATTAGTCTAGGCACTGCGAAAAGTGTCCACGACACGTGTTCAGCCCTATCAGTTTCATCAGGCGCTGTACACTTGTACACTTGAAATAAATAAATGTTGGGGGAGTCCAATTAGCAGAGCCCCGTACCTTATAAAAAACGTTGTTCCACGCGCCCGGTATTATAAATGATGAAATAGAGGTTCTGAGAGAAGGGGGGGAAGTTCAGTGCGTAAGCTGACAAAAAACTTGGCGTGCCATTGACACTGTGCTCTGTAGATGCCACACAGGACAGATATAATGGTGAGGAGAAGGGATGCTGCATACAGTGTGCGAAACGCAAATAAATACACCCATCGTCGAGCGGGTTTTCGCCAGATGCAGGCCGATAACATAAAGACGCCCACTCTATGACAACGCAAAACACACGACGAGTCCGATTCTGGGCTCAGATTTGCTCAATCATAAACGCATACACAGATATCTTCAAAAAAGTATGCGAAACGCAAATAAATACGCGAAACGCTATAGAGTACAGTAGAAGAAATGTCTTTATTCTAGTATTTTGTTGCTCGCCCTTGTCCATCCAGCACTGCAAGCATACGCCGCGGTATGCTACGATAGAGCTTCTGTAGCAATTCGCCACTAATTGTTGCCCATACATCCTCAATCACCTCCTTAAGCTGCTCTATCGTATCGAACTGACGCTGGCGAAGATAGACGCGACGAGCCATGATTCCCCAAATGTTCTCAATAATATTAAGATCAGGAGACTTTGCGGGCCAGTCCATAGTTCTCACACCCTTCTAATTGAGCCAAGAGCGCGTGAATCTCGACCTATGAATAGAAGCTCCATCTTGCTGGTAAACTCAGTTCTCCATTTCCCCATACATCTCTGCGGCAAAAGGCAGTAGGGCCTTGTCCAGGGTTTCGCAGTACTTACCCGAATTTTGATTTCCATTTAAAAACACCAAAAAAGATACCCCGTAAGGAGAAATGGCTCCCCAAACCATAACTGTAGCTCCTCCATTTTGCCTCTTAGAAAAAAACCTTTCATCTTTGCGCAAATCATGCCAATAGCAGGCATTTCCATCCGGTCCGTCGAGGTTGAACTTTTTCTCATCGCTGAAGATGACTTTGTTCCAAAAAAAGTCCCCCTTGCTTATAAAACGGCGCACCCATTTGACCCTTTTTTCGCGGTGCGGAGAAGTCATCATTGGGGCGGTCTTCATTTTTCTATACTTTAGATGTGGCGTTGCCCTTAGAATTTGTTGAATTCTGCGGACTCCTACCGGCAAGTTGAGGTCTTGTTTTATGTCTCGAGCTGAATAGTTTCCTGTGGTTTTCTTTCGAATCATAGCCTTTTCTTCCCGGACAGTCAACTTTTGACCAGTTACATGCGCCCGAGACCGTGCAGTGCGACTGGGATTCTTTAAAATGCGCTGCACAGATCCTACGGACCTTCCCAATTCTTTCGATATGTCCCGTAAGGACATAAGCTGATGATGCAGGGCAAGGATCTGGCCCTTCTCGAGGTCGGTGAGCGGCGGGCCTCTTGGCATTTTTAGTGCTAGTTGATAGTGGACGATGAGGTAGGAAGACGTCAAGTGCCAGTCGGTATAGTACTGTGTCCTTTATTGTTTTGAAATGAAGACTACACGCCAGTTGCCCGCACTTTTCGATACTGTATTCTATGGCGTTTCGCGTTTTTATTTGCGTTTCGCATGCGTTTTTATATATAGCGGTCGATGCGTTTATAATTGAGCCAATCTGAGCCCAGAATCGGACTCGTCGTGTGTTTTGCGTTGTCATGGAGTGGGCGCTTTTATGTTTTCCGCCTGCAAATGGCGAAAACCCACTCGACGATGGGTGTATTTATTTGCGTTTCGCACACTGTAGGTGCCGGCCAATGGGGAGGGGTGGGCGGCCTTGGTGAAGACAGCGGGGCGCATGCGGATGGACAACCGAGTGCCCGGCCTTGGTGAAAATTCACATAGTAGAACTGGTTTGTGAACATTCACATAGTACAATTGATTTGTGAAGTTTCACAAAACACCCTGCTTTTGTGAACATTTACACGGTAGGATTGCTTTGCGAAGATTCACAAAAGACCGTGCTTTTGTGGAAGTGCACATAGTAGAATTGTTTTGGGAAGATTCACAGAACAACATGCCTTTGTGAAAATTCACGTAGTAGAATTGGTTTGTGAAGTTTCACATATCACCCTGCTCTTGTGAACATAGACATGGTAGGATTGTTTTGTGAAGATTCACAAAACACCATGGTTTTGTGAACATTCACATAGTAGAAGTGGTTTGTGGAGTTTTACAAAACGCGTTTCATAGTCTGGATCTGGCCGCCACCCTTGATGATATCAGGATATCCAACCGCCGTCTGATACATATTTCTGCGAGCAAACAAGGTCGGAGGGTTCATTTTCGAAGATAACCCAACATTACTGATGAATCCCTTAAAGAAAAGTTGTAGCTATTACTGATGGGCTTGATCTCCCCGTGTACAACGATAGCGTTCGTCTACTGCGATGCCCACACTGTCAAACGACGATGGACTGTTGGGGAGACCATGCGTCACATTGATGCCCTTCAAGCGCATCAGCAGTAGTTTACGATGGCCGAGAGCATCAACTTTATGTGTGGGTGGCAGACTTCCAACCGTGAGCATCCTGGAATTATAACTACGCGAAGTTCGCAGCCATCTCAGAAACAGTGTCATACGTCGATAGGGTTTTATATCCATGATGGCTTAAAGATCGTTTGATATACTTCAGTCCCTTGATTCAATGTCTGTATCAATATTTTCTCAGTACTTTGCTGCCAGAAGAGGCGATAAATATCCAACAGTCATTCCGGTAGTCGCCAGACTCGTTGCTGCTCCATTGAGCCGTGATCCCCTGAACCTTATAAGTCGTCGATGCAAAAGCAGGAACGAATGGCATCTGGGTCATGCTCAAACTTGTGCCACAGCCAAGTCGCCGCCTTCGCCGTAACTTTAAGGTCGCTGTTTCCAATTTTTGTGTCGTGATGGGCACAGTATTCATGGGATATGACTCTGGAACAGTCCGAAAACGATTCATTACAGTTCTGTGGAAGATTTCGGAGCGAATGTATGCGACAATGGGCAACTTGCTCGCCACGAGGCAATTGACTCCGAAAAATGTTGCCGGATCGAAAGTAGTGTTAGACGGAAAGTTGACGCCGCAGAGTTCTCCGTCCGTACCATTAGCTATTCCGATTTCCACGGCAACATTCTGCGTAATTCTGACTGGCATGCCTACTAAGAGTGGCAGAAGTACAGGTAAGTTGTTTGTCTCCGTTTCACCCGTCCGCAACAAAATGTCAAGGTCTTTATCCGAAAGCCTCCCATGGCCCCGTGTCGTGACTCTTGCCACACAAACAATGGGCGTCACCCCATTTAATTCACTGCACTTCCCTATAGCATTCCAGTTCAGCGCCTGGCGGAGTTCATTGGTCCGCACAACAAACGGAACCTGTCCGGAGCAACAATTCTGCAGTTGCTTTTGTAGTTCGCAACTGACAACTCTTGAGTTCAGTAGTTTGAGGTCTCCCTCTTTCGTCCTGCCCTGTCGCACCCGCCCAAGGAGGTCGCCATATTCAAGGTCTTGCTTGTGTCGCATGCTTTCTTCCAATATGATTACAACGTCAAGCTCCTGCCATAACTGGTACCCCATTGCGTCAAGGGTTGAATTTTGTCCCATATGTGTGTCCGGTCTCACAAACAAAGGCTCGTTTACAACTGGAGGGATTTGGAAGAAGTCTCCGCAAAACAACACACTGACACCTCCAAATCTTACATCCTCTTCCTTAACTTGCCGTAAAACATATCTATTGAGGCTAGCGTTCGCCGGCTGACCATGGATACCTCATCCAAGATCAATAACAATGTCTCCGAGTGCTCTTCGAGCAGCCTAGGCGCTACTTTTCTTTTCGTATCAAAAGTGGATCCAGGTCGTAATCCAAGCATCGAGTGCCCGGTCTGCCCACGCACAAGTGAGGCTGCAATACGCGTCGGTGCGCAAGTGCGAATAGCCCTTGGCCTACACCATGCCTTTGCGAGGTACTGCAAGGCCTCTATGACACGTGTTTTGCCTGTTCCTCCCTCGCCGCCGAGGCACATGGTCGAGAATTTACGTATTGCCCTTCCCGAACCCGAACATTTATATCCGTCAGCCATCTTGGGCAGCAGTTCTTCTGCCACAAGTATGAAAGCTTTCCGTTGCAACACATTTAGCGTGAACTTGTCTGCTACCAGACCGGGAGCTGGAAAATGCTTTCACTCATTCCGAGGAAGTTCAAAATATGTCGCATCACCACCGCTCTTTGACAGAGCGTCTTTCAAGAACATGATGACGGTTTCTTCATATTCTCTGTGCTTCTTCTGACAACGCCCCCCAAGTTTTGGAGGGATAGTGCATTCTCCACGCGCCTGCTGGCGCATCACTTTTATGTCATTCTTTATGTCGTTTCTTGAAACTTCGCACATATCGATCTTCTTTTCCCCTGGCATGGCTTTGTCGATATGACTCGTCTTACATCCAGGCCAATACAAACAAAACCACGCAGCAGGGCATGAGGTGGGGCACAGGTCGCGATGCATAGCTGTGTGGATATACTGTCTATTTCTCTTTTTGATTCTGCCGCGGGGTTTCCATCAACCCCCTTCAAGGCTACATGCCGAATATCAATACCTGCGGAACCTGTATTCTAGGGTCTTCGTTTTCTGAGGCACATTCTGGGAAGTCGTCATCTGCATGGGGACGTTTGCTCGACAACACGTCAAATTCCACGTACTGTCGATGAGCATTTTTGTTTGACTCACGTTCCTGAGCTGCCATTTTCTTCGAGTTGTAGTACCCTTGATAATTTCCCAGAAACTCTGCACTACTCTGGTTAATCTCACCAGACGCCTCGAAGTTCAAGAAAGCGTCCCAGAAACTCTCTCCCTCTTGTCTCACTTTTTTCTGGATGTGGAACGGAACACATAATAGGAGGGCCATCAGCCCGATTTTCTCCTTATCAACTTCCGCATCTAGCTCTTCCCTATCTGGTAATCGCGAGCCGATGATATCAGGGATAACTATTGTACTCCTCTCTCACAACCCATGACTCTCGCGCAACGGGTGCCCGTCAACAAAGAGCATTGAGTTATGTCCAGTAAGATTTTTCCCTGCAAGAGCTGTTTTTGTTAATGGGGGCCGAACATACTTTGACACATACTCTACCAATGTCAAGTTGAGTAGTTCTTTCGGCCTATACCAATAATCCACGTGTTGACAAGCTCGTACAATCCGTCCATCGCTTCTGGGCAGTAATTCCGCCTCGTGCTCCTCTTCTCTGGTAATAGCCATGCTCTGTGTTAGGAGCAGAGCTGCAAAGTCGTGTGAAGAGTACAGGGCGCTCTTCCGCCTTAGGTAGAGGGCACAAATACGAGCACCTATCTGCTGCTTTCTTGATAATGAAATTGCCATGGAGTTCACGCGGGAGCGCCCGGCTGCAACGTTTGTTATTGGTAATCCGGCAGCCATCTTCTCGTTCTCCGCTTTGCCTCGCCTTTCGAAAGATTCCATTAGAACCCTTTCCGTCTGACCATCCTCCACCGGAACTTTAGTAACATATTTTATCACGTAGTACATGGCATCTGTGGTACCACCTACCAGGAATCGGATGTCGTGGTTCGTGGCGAAGAGCAGGCTTATCACATAGTTAAAACTGTTTAGGTATTCATTGTGGTGGTTTCGTCTCACAACAAGACGGGAGTTGGATTCCAGGTGTGTTGTCAAGCCCCCTTTCCTCGGAAACGAGAACGGACATTCACCATTCTTCGATGCCATGCTAGCCTTGAAACATGAATCGAGGTGTCTATGATTGTGTTGTTGTGTTAAAAGCACTGCCTGGCACAATCTCAAGCGGTTTTGTCTTCCAACGACACTGTTGTTCGTTTCTCCAGCCGGGGCCATATGTGGGTACCCACATATGGCACAAGCACATTTTCTTAAACCCAACACGTGTTAGGTTTAAGAAAATGTGCTTCAGCGAGCAAGTCTGATCCCCTATATGTCTCTGCGAGTGGAATTCTTCGGTCCACTGATCCTACGTGCCCGTCTAGAGAATGGTATAGCTGCTTCACTTCTGATCGTAGCACCTCTGAAGCCCCAAACGTTGCGAGGCATTTGAAGCAAGATGATGTTGCCACTGGCTTTGCCTTCCCCGGCCTTTGACTTTTGTGTGCAGTTGCATCCACAACCTCCATCGACTGCAGACTCCCTTTTGTGCGGCATGAAGGACATCGTGGTGCGTCGATCTCCTTCGGACTACAAGGAACTGTGCTACAAACGACACTGTCCACAAGCTGACAAATCCGTTCTTTGAAATGATCACCATTCACCACATCTCCGCATTTAGAAGCGAATTCCTCTACGGTTCTTGGCGGTCCAGCAATGAACAATATGGCATGCATGTGCAGTGTTCCAGACTTCTGTGCCTCTACAAAACCTATGAATGCCCTAACATATCCAAGAAGACCACCACGGGCATAAGGCAATCCAGTTCGTCTGTTGAAGCCAACTATGTCCTTCAGATGTTAGGCTTTCATGGTTGGAACCTTCCTGATTTC
Source organism: Chondrus crispus (assembly GCF_000350225.1). Taxonomy (NCBI): domain Eukaryota; phylum Rhodophyta; class Florideophyceae; order Gigartinales; family Gigartinaceae; genus Chondrus; species Chondrus crispus. The sequence continues at coordinate 90,753 of NW_005179170.1, forward strand.
GATCGCCAATTGAAGAACTGTCTAGAACCTCAGGGAAGTCTTGAGAAAACGGAACATCATCTTCATCTGAAGGTTCTGGGTCAAACAAAATGGGAATAGGCCGCAGTGATGCCTCTACGCGCACGCATCGTCGCTGAGATCGGCGAGGTAAACTCATATTATCCTGAAATTGATTTGACATGTCATTCTGATTACTGCATTCACCCCTTTGCATTCACCCCTTTACGTTGAAGTCGTTTTAATGCCGGACGCACTCGGTAAAGTTGTTCTGCGGAACTGTACGTCGGCTGTTGTGTAGTTTTCTCGATCTAGAGAGCCGGTTGCAGATATTGGCTGCACAGATATGATTCTTGGTAACAAATCTGCATTGTTGTTGTGCTCTTCTTGGTCACGACGTAAAAACGTAGTGCCATTGGTGTCGGACTATTGATACCAGCTCCTGTATTGCCATATCTCTGCAAGGGAGGACAATTCGGGAGCGAACAGTTCCTGACTGGAGAGGAAGGGATGCTAGATGACGACATAGCATTGGAATTAACGGAATGTTTTGCAGGGATCGGGGGATCGGCTTGGATAATGGCAAGGTCGATGGTGCTGGGCGAAGCGTGAGTGTCAAATGAGCTCTCAAAGTCATGCCCGTCATCTACAGAGACAGGCGCTCGCTTCATTAGGGGACGAATGAAAGGGTTTATCCCGCAATGGGCACAAGATGTGACGAGCGAAGTCGCGCGAGTCGTCGGTGACTTAAGTAAAGGTGGAGATGAGAAAAGTTGACATCACCGGCGGCGTTCTCCAATCACTGGTGATCTCTCATATTTTATCACGAAATTTTGGTGAACAAATTTTATCACTTTGGCATCAGCGGGATAGGGGATTGGCGCGGGAAGGCGTGAAACGTGTACAAGTACTACCAGCGTTCTGGATGGCGGACCAGAAGTCCTCGACTGCTCCCCGAAGTTCAGGGCCCGAACCTCGAGTGCTCCCTCGGACGTGTATCCTGTTGGCTGCTGACCGGGTTGCTGTCGTGGCAGCATTGTTCGCAAAGCATTTGCAAGGCACTTGCATGGCATTTGCACGCCGATCGTTGACGTCAATGCGTCACCTCTAAGCAGTGCGGTCGACGTGTCGACATGTCCAAGTCCTTGTAAACATGGATCATGTGATCAGCGGTGAACAGCTGATAAATCACTGCTCTCTTACAAATTCGCAATGCAGCACCTACAAGAGGAAAGACTCTCGCGAATTCAGACCTCTAAAAATAAACCTTGCTTGCAGTTGCGTGCGCATCCAGTTCCTCCTTGCACTTTTCCACCCCTCATGGTTACCGCCTTGGGAGTCCAAACTTCGGATATCCAACAGCCAATCCATTTCACGAAATGGCCCTGACAAAGAATTCCCCCCTCCACATGCAAAGTACTGTAACAACTTTTATCTCGCAAATCGCTTCCTTGTTGTACACTCAAAGAGCGGTGGAAAAGTCTGCGGTACCTACCGTATGATCGATGCAATCATTGTCAGGAGTTGCAATGCGCACATCCGTGTTGCTATCCCGCGCATTCATTTTCGAGGCAGTGGTATGCGAGGCGCATCTGTCCAAATCGACAACGTTTCAGTCCAAGCTAGCATCAATCTGCCTCGCCACAAACACGCCGCGGCAAACATCCAAAACGCGAAAGAAGCCCTTTCTTACGTCGAAACTTTGTCTTTCTAACGGAGCCGGCCTGTGTAATCGAAAAGCTCGAAAGGTGAAAAGTAAGAAGTTTTTTAATTGGCTGTGCCTCGAAGGCCTTGCGACATACCCCCACAAAGCCTGGTGCCTCTATAAATACACAGTTACTGATAAGTAAAACTGTCGGTGAGACCGGAATCCTCAACCCACACCGATGTCACGAAGGCACCAGCCATACTAGTTATAACCTATAAGCAAATTCGGGAACTTGGATATTACAAACAACCAACCCCTTACAACATATTTTCCTTGTCGTTGACTTCCTTGTCGGCGATGTTAACGAAATACGGTCCCAAGAAAACGACCATAAACACCAGCCCATTGTGCAGGGCAACACTACCCGCGGGAGGCGGACTTTCGGGAGACCCGAGCTTGCCGAATTGCGCCATTCCAAAGTTGAGGAACGCGAACACGTACACGAGGGCCACAGTGACAAAGTAAAACTTCGGTACTCCCTTTCCTGCTCCGGCAATCAAAATACCCATCACACCAAGCGCGATCATCAACACGCCAGCGGTAATGGTCATGCCGGGGAGCCTTCCAACGTTCGGCGGCGAGATGTAGGGCATCTCGAGCGTCCCTCCGCTAATCTTGGCGGCGATGAAAGCGCCCGTGATGAGCGTCCACACACCTGACATGGCGAGGTTTGCGTTCCAGAAGACGGCGCGCATGGTGGCGCCCGTGCGCTGCTTCAAAAAGTCGGTGTCCGTGGCGGCGGCAACCAGGCGGGCCATGAAAACGAATTGGCCGCCCTGCAGGGCGAGACAGAAGTGGAACGAGGTCAAGATACCCAGGGCAATAACGAAGCGGTTCTCGCCTACTGTGAGGTCGTCCCTGAACATTCCTTTGTCTACCGCGCGGTAGATGGGAAGGATGAAAACGAAGACGATGAAGACAAAGTAGCCCAGCAGGGTCTGGATAAGCATGACTAGTTTGGTTGCTCCGGCGTTGTGGGCACGCAAAAGGAAGGCAGAAAGACCGACGAAAAGGCCGAGCAGGCCGAAGACGACCTCGGAGAGAGATCCCAGGAAGCCAAGGAGCTTGGGCGGACGACCGCCGGTGATGCCTTGGGAGGGGTTTTCGGAGATGAAACGAATGGAACCTTCGTTGATAACGAGGATGGACCAGAGGGCGAGAAGGGCAGCGGCCTCGATGATGGCATAGTTCTTCTTGTATGTGTCCGCGATGGTCTTGGTGAAAGAGTCCTTGCCAGACTCGACGTCGACGACTTCAGCGTGGGCGCTCATGATGGGAATGGCGAGTGACAGGGGAGAGCAAAGAGGGAAGTGAGAAGAAGTGGGAGGGTGCGGAGGTGGGGAGATGGGGAGGTGGGATGAGTGCTGATGGAAAGGTTGAGAGGCTTGCGGCGGTGGGGTTTTATAGCGGGGGGCGGGGCTAAGACGGGTGGCGGTTGGCAGGCAGGCAGGCAGGCAGGCAGGCGTATCCGCGTTGACAGTGAGGAGGAAAGCATTTGTGATTGTTATCGTGTACCAAAGTCGTTGTGTCCGTGAGATGCAGGTGGGGAGTAGAACGAGAGAAACCCGGGGGTCAGAGACAAGTGTGAGACGCAACGGTTGAGAGTGTTGACAAGGGGAAAGTGGGAGGGGGTGGACGATGACGCGTGAATGAGAGTGCCACGGAGAAAAAAGGGGGAGCCGAAGGTAGAAAGCAGATGGCGGTGCACTGTATGACATATTACACGTGGATAGAATTTAAGGGTTTCTGCGAGGTGGTGACGTAGCCAAGGGTACTGTAACGAGGTGGGAATTATTAGTGCGGGGCGTAGAAATCGGTATCGGGGCCACTGGAGCGCTTTTCGCGGCCTCTCCAACGGTCCTCGTCACCGATGCGTATGTAATTTCCTATGTAATGTTTCCTCACCGCCTCCGCGGCGCCACAGCGCTTGCAGGCGGGAGAAAAGACGGCAAGCTGGTTTTTATTTTCTTGCGCGGCACGTAAGCACCCAGTACGTTTGGAAATCATGTCGGCCGGCAGGCAGCCCCCGTCGTGCTGGCGGCACGGTCGAACCGGGGGACAGTGGGGCGTCGTCTCGTGGGCGGGATGTGGAATATTTGCCCTGGGTGCAGTATAATCGCACTTGATACAGATTCCCAATCGCAACCCGTGTGGTGCGGAAAGGGGGCTTGCGGAATCTGTCCCAAGAAGGTTGCAACCTTCTACTACAGGGCCAGTCCTAACAGGCGCTTTTCTTTTCTTTTGTTTTGTGTACTGTTGACGCGCTCGCATTTTTCCACCTGTCCCACCTTTCCCACCTTTTCCTCGTACAGTACCCCGTCACTGCCTTTCCGCCCTCCCAAGCCGCTGTCTGCAGGTGTCGGCAACATTCGTAACGCCGCGGAGCGCCCTCTTCTGGGACGTCCCCCGCGCCGTGCCAGCCCTTGCGACGGCGCCGGTGTCCAGACCCTTCCTTCCGTTCACACAGGTTCACACACACGCCTGGCGCACAGCTCCCGCGTACACTCCCGCGGGGCGCGCGGCAACAAACGCCGCACAGCCCCCGTCCCGCGCGCCCTCGCTGTAACATGTAGGGCTGTGTGCGCCCCGTCGCGCAAGCAGCCACAGCACGAGTACACACTGTAATGTATATATAACGCAGTGCAGTACACTGTACTACATACAGTACCAACGGTATGCTTTATTCTATCCCCTGCGGCGGGCCCGAGCCACGTGTCGCGGCAGGCGCCTGCGTGTACGCCAGCAATGCGCCGCGCTGAACGGCTCTTCCTCCTTACACACACACACACACGCCGCGCCCCGCCCGCGCCAATACTGTACCAATCCAATTCGCCCGCGCGCCGCCCGCACATGGCGGCGCCGGGCTCGCCGTTTCCTTTACCCGCGTGGAAATTCGACGCCCCCGCCTTGGACGTTTCGCCTTCCGACGTTCCCCGCCTGCGAAGCACGGCCCGCCGTCGCGCCGCCGCCTCGCTGTCGACGACGCCCCTCTCCGCGCGGCACGCGTGGCAATCCGGCGGATGCCCGCGCGCATCGCGCGCGGAATGACGCCCGCCGTACGGTGGCCGGCCCGGTCGTGAGTGGCGTGCGCCGCGCCGCGCGTTTCCCGGCACGCATGCCAGGCATGAAGCGCCATGCACGCACCCCCGGCCGAAAGGCACGGCCGGCGCTGGGACCCGCTTCCTCTCTTTTCGACACCTTGCGGCAACACTCTCCGCGCTGGGCTCACCGGCGACCCCAACGGGCTGCACTGGTACATGTAGTGCTCGACGCTGATACTCACTGCGCGCCTTCGCAGAGCCTGCGGCGGATACGCTGCGCATGCGCCTCAACGCCTCTGCACACGTGTATCTAGTAGATACACGTGTGCAGAGCCAATGAAGGTGGAGAGGCCTGTGTAGATAGTACAGTATCTACACAAAACGCAACAAGTAGGCTCACGTTGATATGTGCACTGTACGGTACCAACGGTACCTTCGGAGGTACCACACTAATCGACAAGCAATATGGCTAATCGGACCGGAAAAATATGTATATATATGACAGGAATGGATAACTTTTGTCACTATTCTTGACCATTATCATACGGCCACAGTACCGTACTTGTCGGTCTAAAACCTCGATATAGTCAAAATAGCCTTTTCCCGGAGCTAAACATGACACATCGCCCCAAAAAAAGACAAAAAATCCTACTTTAACCAACAGTATAGACACCCAAAGCTATGTGTGCCCCAATTTCGTTTTGACTGTATACGGCTGAGGTGCAAAACGATGCATCGTTTGGAAAGTGCCATCGGACGAGGCTGGTTGCCGGCTTGATGTCAAGCACTAGGCAACAAGCATATTAGCCCAATGAAGCCTCTAAATCTCAAGAAACACCATGCAAGAGGGAGTACTGTACGCAAAACAGATTTCGACCGTCCCTGTTCACAACAGAAAAAGTCAATTTCACCCGTCTGTTGCCACCAAAATGTACCTGATCGCCCCCCTAAACGCAAAATCTCCCTTCTTCAAACCCTCTAGAAACGTGTTACCCATGTGTGCATTGCACACTTTTGTTATTTCCCTCGACCAAAACTGCCCTTCGTCCCCTATTTCTTCTCAACTGATGCACCAATAATTCAATAACAAAATCAAAAACAAACCACATCACACGGCAATCTCTGCTATACCACTTCGTGAACCCTGCCAAGTAGTTCCAGTATACTTCATAGCCCTTTCACCTTCAACGCTGCGCTGTCTAGACGGCAACCTTTTGGCCTCATATGAGGCCAACTTCTGTTCTTTTTTTTTTTGCAAACACATCCATTGCTTCCCTATCCATTGCTTCCCTACTTTTTACATCTTCAAGTTTGACACTATTGCTATTTATTGTAGTGCACTTCGCCATCTCGCAAAAACACCGCAACTGCACTTCTGAATGCACCGAACACGAAGACTTCAATGGCTTGTAAGCCGCATGTTGCATTTTTAAACTGAGTTTTTGGTTCATAATACTACATAGCGTTGGGTTTCAAGGATGTTCAAAAATGCTTCTTCCCACGCCTTCCCAAAAATTATCGGAACCGACATGCGGTGCTGGAAACGTGCTTCTCACCGAGACCTATCCTTCTGTATCGAACGACTTACTTCCGATGCCTGTATCTTTCCTCTTCTTATCGCCCAAAAACTAGTCAACAATACATACTTGAAAGGCCGCATCATATAATTTCACTTATCATCTACTGTAGTGTCTCTAGACACTACAGTACCGCTCTCTGTTTGTCTTTCGCCACTTCTCCTCCAAAGTATATTCCAATTCTCCCATACAGCGAGTCTCAAATAGTGTTCTGCAATTCAGAGCCGCTGACTATACTGATTTTGTAGTATTCCACTCTGCGCTGCATCTCCCTGTTTGATAATAGAGATAATACATTTCTGCACATGGCTTCAGCTGACAGCGTACGTTCAACCTGCACAGTGATGTTCTTTCTCATTTCCTATACTCAGAAAGTGGTTCATGCGTAAAAAGCGGCTTTCCGAATTCTGTACTCTCTCAGCACATGTAATTGCTTGTTAGTCTTGAACATTTCTAAGATATGTCACCATGTATGCGTGCCAGTATCATGCATACAGGGTGAAACGCAATAGGCACAAGAACTCTTCCAAGTTGATGCAGTATGTGTACTGTAGCTGGTCCGACTTTCTCGAGCTGAACATCAGCACCCTCCCATCACGGCGCGCCTGCGAAAGAACAATGCTCCACACCAATCTCTTGCATGTTGTAGTTGGAACTCAACTCGCGGCTCATTGAGCCCGTTTCGCCTTCAAGAGAAATAGTGTATAAAAGGTACAAGTTGAACATGTTGAAAAGTGGTTTTACGGAACGTCACTTGTCATTTAACAAGCAGAGACAGTTCCACAACCGCTAAACATGCAACTGCTTTCAAAAATGCTTTCAACGCGTTTATATACCTCTTGCTTGCCGTTGAGAGTTGAAGCAGATTTATTCTGGTACAGTACTCGGCGCAGTCGACAAGGCTTGATTTGGCGAATATGAGATGTGATTGTTTGCACCGAGCCCCGTCTACACATGTCTACCATGCCTATAAAAGAAAGAGAGTTTTTCTTTTTCCACGTGGCACGCAATTGAGATGATACTTTGAGCTGCGCTATCAGAATGTAAGAATCTCGAGTGCCCAAAGGGAACGGGGAAAGCTTTCTCCAATGCGCGAAGCATGCAATCAAACCAATGACATCGGACCCATATCGCTCGGGTCGCAGATTTGTCATCATGTCTGCCATTGATGGATCCCTGTGCGGCATAGTATCGTCATACGTAAGGTTGAGCGACAGTGTGCTGTTCTGGTTCTGCGTCGATCCCCGTTCGCTGGCTGCTTGGAGGTGCATATTGGCCTTTTACCAGAATGGTGCAGTATGGTGGTACAGTATGCAACTTGTTCTTCATCCTGCAATCGGTCTTGCCTTCACTGTACCGCAGGTCACTCTTGCTTCCATTTAAACGAGGTATTCTATTTTTGGCATGTAGAGAAAGAAGAGTAATGGGCGTGTACGGCGCACACCGTGTAACTGGTTATATGTACAGTTTTGTTTTGTACATTGGGGTACAATGTACGGCGTATCGAGTTCATGTATATTTATTGTCAGCATTTCAGTGCAAACAAGAGCGATCGGACTGCCACCGTCCGTAACCCTAAGCGTCGGTATAATCAGGCCCCTCGCAAGATGGAAAATCTGAGATTTGAAGATCACTCTGCAGGACAGTACGGTATGTACTGTGTGCATTTACCAGTCCAATAAAGTTGGTACGCTTCATAACGTGCGCGTTTCAATGGACGCACACTGGTGCGACCCTGAGATCGCTCCTGATATAGACAGACAAAGAGAGCCCTATCAAGCGAGGCTGTTTGTGATCTACAGTACGGTAGGTCTATATTGTCTCTGCTGACCTCTGCTTGCCTCTCTAGAAACCCTACGCATAAACGCTTTACCTGACAAATCTCCGTCTAGGTGTTGTGATGTAGAGGTGACATTGGCTGTTCATTGCTCACACATACATTGGACATCATCTACTGTACGAACATTCGCCGTGATGCGTACAATTTTTCATTTCTAACATGCGAACTCACTTTCATCCACGTCTGAGGGGAATCTGCCTCGGAGCGGATGTCCATTTTAAAGTGCCCCCTTCCATCTGGTTGGAGCACAAGATTATTGCATTCGGCAAGTGATAGCAAACATGATTCAAGTTCCATGGACGGAGGAGATTTTACAAAAACTACCCTTCGAAGGGTGCATCAACAAAAATGCCTACTACGCTATATGAGGACAACATAGGTGTGGCGTTTCCCGGGGCGAGTGCCTCCGAGAAGACTAGTCTGGAGTGAATAAGTGTTCTGTCCCTTTTATTTCTCTCGTCGACACGAGACTATGGGTCTTTAAATACCTGCCGTATGTAGTGCTCGAGTGTCCTTCCACGCCGTCTCGGATACTGCAGACAGTGGGAGGTGGGCTTGTGTACGTTTGCAATGTACAAAACTCTAACGATTAGATGCAAACGGTTCCAATCTTGTGTACAGTATACCGTTCAAGCGGGTCCTTCACGAGCGCGGGCATGTGACCGGCAACGAACAATTGCGTCCCAGGCGCGTCACAGGCGCACCAATAGGCATTCATGAGGGGCTACGCCAAGGACGCACTGAAGCACATTGAAATCATGCATCGTTTCGTATTTCTACATTTTTGTAGCCCATGTTGGTCAGGCTTTTGTCGGATTTTTATTTTTCGAACAGAGCACCGGCGGGTCCCGTACGCAGAGAACGCCGTTCCTTGGAACACGCAGGTTAGTTCAGGTGCAAAGGACGCGGACCGATGCATTTGACGGGACTTTTCAACTATGATGCGGTTGGCCAAAGTCAAGGACGCTCGTTTGTGGATGTCTCGGAGAAGTCTATATGCCGTCTGATGGTATTGCAGTAGCACTATGACATTGGGGAGGTCTCCTCAACAACGCCCGTGCTGATGCGGGCGCAACAGACGGCTTCGATAAAACCCACGGTAGGAATCAACGGTTCCAGTGGGAATACTATATTCTGTATTGGAGTCGACCATCGTAGAGCCCGCCGTGCTCAAGTCATGGGGCTTTTGCTCTGCTAGACTTGGTACTAGGGCGGATGTCTGGAGAAGGGACGGCCATTGCATTGGAGTGTCTCTATATTTCGCACTATTCCAAAAATTCCTTTTAGTGCAGATCATTCTTTAAAGCTCACTGGGAATTACATGAACAGGAAATGGATTATGTTCGTCTTTAGAAAGAACCTTTCCAAATGCTGCGCTGAGAAACCTTCTTGAATTTTGCTCTCTCTATGTCCATCTGCACTGAAGACGAAAGATCCTGAAGATCATCAACTCATCACTCTCATTGGTAAAGAGTGGTTGAACACAGGCTTGCTTCGTTGCTTCACCGTCTCTGTTTTTTAAAAAAGTAAGTTTGGTTTTTAGACCCATTTCATTTACTGAAGAGATCCATGGATCTGAGTGACACAGTTTCCGCAAGACGGTAAGAAGCTCCACATAATAATCCCCCCCCCCCCCCCCCCCCCCCCCCCCTCCCAACAGCAACAGCATTGTTTTATCGTTTGCGTCATATGTGCCTGTCCACCACCGTAGTATCTTAACCTTTGATTTTTATCGTCACCTAAAAACGGATTATCGTACTGTAGATGTAACGGGCTGTTCTCATTGCTCTGTTGGAAATGTTTGATTTATGTGGAAATAGGGAGGTCTATGGACAACCTATTCTTCGGGCATTTTCAGTTCTTCCAAAGCAACTTCGAGAAGGGAATACAGGGGGGGGGGTTGCGGTATAGTGCTACCCTATGTCAGTGGGCCGAAAACAGCACTATATCGAACCAGGCACTGTAAGATAATGAGATTTACGGCTTTTTGCGGCCACTTCCTTGCATCTGTTGTGCGTCCGTCTCGAGTGTGTGTGACGGTAGAGATGCGCACGAGCGCGAGGACAGTGCGCACGAGCGCAGGGACAGTGCGCACGAGCGCGAGGGCAGCGCACACGAGCGCGGGGACAGTGCGCGAAGGCACTTAGCAAAGTCTTGCTAATGACAGGGTGAATGCTCACCAAAGCGTTAAGTTTACTTCGTTCCGTGTTCCGTACCCCTCTCTCTCTTCGGCTTTGCAGACAACCCTCTACGATATGTATCCTATCCTATTTCGAGCAGTTGATGGTTTTCTAGGAACAGGCAGTGTCGGTTCGAACAGTGTCAGTAGGCTGAACAGTGTCGGTATAGGGCGAACCGTTGCAGTAGTGCAAGAAGTGTCGGTAGGGCGCACAGTGTTGAAGCACCTGCACACGTAAAGATCACTGAAGGTACAGTACGAGCACGAGTAGACCAGTCCCCCCCAACGAAACCCAACGAAGTCTTGTGGGACAAAGAGGCCTTGTCTGGAAACCTTGTACAGTGCATCTAATGTTGACGAATGACACGATTGTATCAACAGCATCACTGCTCAGAAAGACCGCTCGCAGGACGCCATCACTCATAATGTACTTAGCATCTTCACTACAGACTCAAGTCTAATCAAGCATTTCTGCTATTAGTAACTGCCGAGCCGTCGCATTGACTTCCTCCTTTTTCGCAGCCATAAATGCCAGCCTGCACTTTTGCAGATGTCCAATTGCATCATCGACCCAGCCTTTTTCCGCCATAGTCTCTATTCGAGTTAGCGACTGCATAATATCTTTCCGCGGCGGCAGCGGCTCTCGGGCGGTACGTCCATCCAACTGCCTCTCTGGAGACTGTTGCAGTTGCAAGTCAGGCGGTGGCATTCGTGGCACCACGACAGCCGGGGATCAGGATCGGGCAAGGCGGGAAATCCAGATCGGCCGGCAACACTGTGTTGACACGTCAGAAGTTCACCGCATGGTTTCTGTCGTGGGCACTGTACAGCGAGGACAGCGCTAGCCCTAAGCGACTGGCAGTGTCCGCGGCGGTGCGCCGCCGGTCCCAAAAATACAAAGGGGAATTTTACCGGGTACTTAAATCAAGGGGAAATTAAAGGGACTAGAAATCCGGGGGTTACTCACGCACTCACGAGACAAGACCCCCGGTGGCTTTTGTGGCCTTTCGCTTCGCCTCGCTCCATCACCTCCGTTCCGCTCCCTCCGCTGCGCACGTTCAGGGAAACCGAGCCTCAGCTTCTACTCGAGACTAACATTCTTACCACAGTTATGGGCCCAGTAGGGGAGACTGAGAAAGTGATGCTTGGCGCAGTGGTGTGGCGGCGCGGCGAGGCAGATGGTGTCCACGAAGCTTCACACGGATCGCAAGATGCGCGAAGGGCTCAAG
>NW_005179170.1:102423-126900 GCF_000350225.1 Chondrus crispus
AGCTCCTCTCCTTGAGCCCTTCGCGCATCTCGCGATCCGTGTGAAGCTTCGTGGTCACCATCTGCCTCGCCGCGCTGCCACACCACCGCGCCAAGCATCACTTTCTCAGTCTCCCCTACTGGGGCCTCATCCATTGCAGCTGCCGCGCGCTCCGCCCTTCGTCTCGGCGTCGAGCGCTTCGTCTCTTCATCCTCCGCTTCGCGCCTGCCCTGACCGAAACCGATAAAAGCGCTGGCGGGCCACGGTACGGAGGTTTGAGCGTGAGGTTTCACGATGCCTGACGTGCGGTGGGTCTCAATGGAAGCTAAGCGCGCACCGCTTTCCGGAATGGAGATGCTGGATGGCGAATGCCGCGTTCAGCTACACGGTGGCTCTCGAGTGGTGTCAGTGACAAAAGAGGCACTGATTAGGAGTGTGAGATTGCCCCGAAAAGTTTGTGGCGAGCTCTGGGATTGGCTGTCGTTGCGCCGTTTTCGCTTTTTCACCGAAAGAATGCTCCAGGAACTCGCTCTCTTGACCCTTTGGGGTTCTCGGCTGATGGACCCCGGGGGCTGACCAAACGGACTACACTATCCGACGTATTGTGTTTTCGTCCGGGAAGGACGTACGGTTTGGCAAGCGGGGGTTCCTTGCCTCAGCAGACGACCGCGGGGGACATCGCTCCTTCTGGCCCATCGACTTCTACACCATGAAGTCGCACAGGGCCGTGGGTAGCTTGGAGCAGATGTTGGAGTTGAGCAGTGAGGTCGAGTCTGACTTGGAGGTGAAGGAAAACGGGAGCGGCCTGCAAGTAGAGATAGTTTTTGATGCTCACGCAGAGGCGCGATATTTTGACAATCTGCTCCGGGCTTGCACTCGCCGGATGGACCACTTCTTCAGACTTCGATGCCCCGGTGCTCGTGGGGATTCGGCTGCAACGCTCCACCGCCGTACGAACGTTCGCAGCTTCGTATTCTCTCCACGTAGCCAGTGTCTCCGAGCCGCGATCGGGAATGGACTATACGCGCTGGCTGGAGAAGTGGCTGCACTAGCCATGATGAATATCCATCCGATGCCAGCCGTGAGAATCGCCCAAGCTGGAGAGTGGCTCGAACAGCGGTTGGGCTCTTACCGCCTGGAAAAGGTTTCCATTCCGAACCGTATTGACGAAGAAGAGTGGTTGGCTTCCCAACGTGATGGGATCTTCTTATCCAGGTTAGGGGGAATGGACAGTTCAGGAGAAGAAATCGACCATGTTGTCGTTCTGGATGCCAAGATGCAGCTCGTTTATGATTGCACAGGGGGTTTTGCACTACAGATGGGCAAGGGAACCTTGAGCGCTTGTCTTGGTGATGGGGTCGACCTACTCGGCATTCCGGAGCTTTGTCGCCTCACCAAACAGCCAGTTGGGAAGCGCAAGCGTCATGGTGGTGGTAGGAAAATATCAACCGAAGTTCAACGTAAGCGAAAGGATGTTTCGCGAAAGAAGAAGCCCTTTACCAGTGGTTCCTCTCAGACAAGGAGGAGGATGGTAATCGATGAGCCGTAGATGCTAATTAAACTGGATCCGCTTGGCCTTATCGAACATATAAGGGTCTAGCACTCCATTCAGCATGACCTTGTTCAGCTTTCGGAACATTTCCAAGTTTCTCTTCGTCAAGGCGTCGGCAAGGTTCAGTTTGCCGGCAATCCACTGCATCGTAGCGATCTCTCCGTTTTCGAAGGAGTCTCGCATTCGTGCTACTGTGGGTCGGAGACGGTAATCTGTCCCTTCGTGGAGCGTCGTCACTGTTGAGTACAAGCCGTGCGAGTCAACCGTGAGGATAAACGGAAGCGGGACGTCCGATCCGTACACTCGTTTGAGGCTCTCGGCCATTAGCGATCCACGGTCTGTTGACGTTGCTGCGGCAAGTATTTCAGCTCCAATTGACGAAAACGCCACTCGGGATTGCTTGCAGCTATGCCAATCAAGGACATGGTACACACCGGCACCCCCCGCAGGCAGGTATATCCCGGAGAGGTATCCGGTCTGCCCATATGAAGTGGAACCATGGCTAGCATCGGAGAAGCACAAATACGAAGGGTCCTTGTCTCGCATCAGGGGAGCACAGTACTTCAGTTGTGGAGTCAAGCCCTGCAGTTCGTTCAGAACCTTACTGCCGTTTACCAAGTCAGAGACTCTTAGGTTGCCTACAGCTTGCTGGAGGTAGCTTGCTGCAAAAGAAGCCTGCGGGAGGACACCACGACCAAGGAAGTTCAGTGATCCTGCCAAGCCAAGGTACGACGTGAGTTCTTCCGGGGTGGCTCTTTCGTGGAACTGCTTTTTCCGTTCCCGAGGCAGCGCCGGAAACTCGATTTTCTCCATGTACTCTTTCATATCGATGTGCACTGTACCATCAGTGACTTGCGAAATGTGGAGGCGATTGAAGATTAGCGGGCGGTCAACGACGAACCGGCCAACTTCAAATCGTTTTGCAAGCGCAGCATGGAAGTCGTTGACTTCTCGTGGTGAACCGACTACCAGGAAATCATCCACGACCTTGCAAATAGCAAGAGCAATATTGGCTCCATCGCCGAACTTCAAGAAGAGTTGTGGCATGCCAGGGATTGGTACAATGCCTTGCGGAGACATCCAACCTTCTATGGTCAGCTGCCAGAGTCTTCCAGACTCGACGATTCCATAGGCGGGCTTGAGAAGTCGCCACAGAATCCCTCGGGCCGCCCAACCTTTTGGTGGTCAAACATAGATGTCTCGAGAAAGGTAACCTCCCTGCAGGTACGCATCTTTAATGTCGATTGTGGCTATGACCATGTTCAAGACGGCGGCGATGGACAACACCAGTCGGATCACTGGGAATTGTGCAGTTGCGGAATCCTTCCGGACACTCTCCTTATCTTGTCGCGGTTGCTGTGAGGCACCATTCGACACTTCAGCCGGAGTTTGTCCTCTTCCCCATTGGTCTTCACTTGGAAGAAATGATGCGATGATATAATGTTGGCACCTTTAGGGATGGAACTCAACCTGACTTCTTCAAAGGCACCGTCGTAGTTATTCTTCTCTTCAGCTATGGCATTGTCAAGCAGCCATCGGGGCACGAACTGCAGTTGAAATTCCGAAGCGGTTTTATCTCCGATGATCCCTTTTACTTGCCGCAGGACGTCCTGCTCCATGGACTGGAGTTCAAACGGCAGCTCCGCGGGAGACGTGACTCTCACCTCACCGATGTCTTTCTCGGGACGAGATGGGTCAAACGGTTTGTTGAGAGTGCCCTGTTGCCTTGCCGGATCGGAAGGAGTGACTTCTTCCTGCAGAGGTCTCTCAAGGTTGCGTGAGCTTGGAGACTTCTTAGTATTCGCAAAGAAGGCAGGCTGTTCTTCGAAGTACCTTGCCATATCTTCATCAGCATGTACTCTTGAGTCCTCTCCGTCTTTTCTGATCTCAAGAATGTCATCGTGTAGAGGAGGGTGGACGTCGTTTCCCTCTTCCCACGGAAAGCTTGCTGGGAGACCATCTTCGGTCGGCAAAACTTGACTCCGGGACTCGGCGTTGTCGGTCTGATGCTGGTTCATCGCCACCTCCGTGTCATCCGTATTAACGACGGCGTAGCGATTGAAGAAGCGGGAGGGCGGCAGCGCGAAATGAGGGACCGATCGCAGGTGGAGAATGCCGTGTAAGGCAAGCGCCGCAAGGGAAAGGGAAGAAGTGGATAACTCCGTCTCGGAGGACGCGGTGCATCATGGGAAGCCCGCGGAATGGGGTCTGCCAGGGAGTCGGACCACGTTACCAACGGATATACTCCGCCGTCGGCGTGCGCGTCTAGTCGGCCGCCGCTGGCCGCCGTCGAATGTGGCCCGACGGGGGGTGTGTCGTGGGCATTGTACAGCGAGGACAGCGCTAGCCCTAAGCGACTGGCAGTGTCCGCGGCGGTGCGCCGCCGGTCCCAAAAATACAAAGGGGAATTTTACCGGGTACTTAAATCAAGGGGAAATTAAAGGGACTAGAAATCCGGGGGTTACTCACGCACTCACGAGACAAGACCCCCGGTGGCTTTTGTGGCCTTTCGCTTCGCCTCGCTCCATCACCTCCGTTCCGCTCCCTCCGCTGCGCACGTTCAGGGAAACCGAGACTCAGCTTCTACTCGAGACTAACATTCCTACCACAGTTTCATGTTCAGCCCGTGCAGCACTTATCACCAGCAGACGGGTGGGTGAACAGTCATCTGAAAGGATTTCGGAATGCGTCATTCACCTACGCAACCGTTCAACTGGATGTGGGCGATAGGAGCATCGGGGTAGTGCTGTCATCACTTGTCATAAACTGGCGTGCAACCGTTCAGTGCGGTAGAGACAGGGGGTTGCTGGAATCGTTCAGGAAGAAGGGAGCGTGAGGATCAGCTTTTGGTAGAAGTCGGGGGATATAGAGGCTGTGCGATGAAGGAAAAGGGGAGATAGGCATCGATCGAGGGAAAAGGACTGAGTTTGCGGCTGTTTCCGTCGCTGTTGTAGCTGTTTGCCACTGAATTGTCATTTACTCGGATCGTTGTTAGCGGCTGAGGTCCGCTGTACGGCTGTTGGTCGTTTTTGTCGCTTTTCCGGTGACTGATCGCGCGCACTCTGCTTGTTGGACGCGCTAAACCAAAGTGAAGATTAATTGTTTTATCTTTCTGTGCAATAGCTGGCAGGCTAATCCGGAGCGATTTGGCCGAGACTGCGCTGTTTACTTTCTGTGAATACGCTTGCAGGTTGTACCTGCACGGGGCACAACCGTTGGCGCCGGTCGTGGCCACGGGCACACGTGTGCGACCTGCCCGGTAAGTAATTAGCAAGTAGTGGTTAATGGCACAAATTAGCCAAATTAGTACAGTAGCTGGTATACAGTATGTAACAGCTACTGTAGCAGGACAGTTGTCCTGGCGTCCCACATAGGGGTTAAGACCGGGGGCACGTGCCCCGTTCCAGTAAACGGGGGCAGACTCGCCTCCCTTCCCTTTCCGGCTTTTTGCTGACTCCGTCCGGTTTTACCTCTAAGTCTCACTCAGGCTTCTAACCCGTGACCGGCCGTTCGGATCTAACACCACCGACCGGCTGCGCGTCACCGGCCACGTGAGCCTTCCCTCTTTTCGAGTCCTTCCGTACGGTTTGCGCTCGCGTGGGTTACCCAGCGGCGCGCGCTCCCTTACCTCTAACCCCCCTCGTTCCGAGTGGTCGGGACGAAGGTAGGTATACCACATTTTGGTACTCTTGTGGAGGGTATAACTACAGAGGTTGAGCCCGCACTGGATCGCCAGCGCGAGCAATTACCGATCGGATTGAAAGAGGTCGAAAATCACTGCGTCGATCGCCAGTGATCATCGACGATGAACCGTGCGGATTCTGCCGGAGAAGATACCGCCTCCGGGCGAGCAAGTACCCGCAGTGGCAGAGGCGCACAGCGCCCCCGGATCGACAATCCGGAAGCCCTGCTTCGCCCGCCGCCTACCAGGGGCCAGAAGACCCCTTCCGTTTCGGACACCACCGCCGGGCTACCGGCTGGTGGGGGAAACCGCGTACAAGTACTGTACGACGCGTTACTCCAGCGATTACAAACCTGGATGGAGGAATTCCTCGCTGAGGAATTACCCCAGGTCGTCCAGGTTTGCCTCGACCGAACGGTACCCGGGCTGGTGGCGGAGCAAGCGGACGCCGCGCTCCGCGCCCTGCTGGACGAGAAGATCGCCCCCCTCGTAGGCGACGAGGTGGTGGCTGCGCTCGCCGCGAAGGAGGACGAATCTCCCACCGCAATGGCTCTAAAGGGAGCTATTAGCTCCGCCGTGGCCATTCGTCTGGCCACGACATTTACAACCGAAACGGGAGGCGCGGCACCGCCGCCGGCGCCGCGCCATGAAACCGTTCCGGGCTCAAGCAATTATATCGCTGATCCGATCGGCGCCGTACCCGGGATTGATAGGATGGACCCTCACCCGGAGGGTAGAGCTATCTATCTCCCAACCGTTCACGGTGCTACAGGGAGGACTACAGAAAATGTCCTCCCCATACTCGCCGGTACAGGTGACCCCCGCGGGACAGAAAACCGCCTGGGGCTCCCCGAGACAGAAAATCGGGACCCGTACCGGTTGAGCACAAGACGTGCACCCGGCACGCGCAGAACCGAAGCGGAATACACCCGGTATTCCGACGCAGAAGACCCCCGTCACAGGACGGATGAAAACCGCGAGGAACGCCGCTGGCGATACCGCGATAACCGCAAGGCACGCCACGGGCGATACCGCGATGCCGGAGGGGGAGGATACCCCTCCGATGACGACCAATCCGGTTCGGAAGGTTCGCGCAGGCGGGGCCACAGGGCACGCCACGATAGAAGCCGAGACCGTCACCGGCAAGAACCGTCCGACTCGGAAGACTACAGTACCGAGTCGGATGAGGAGCGTCGTCGCTCAAGCAGACACCGCCGGGCTGCGCCAAGGGGCGACGAGCGACGGCCTACGGTAATCAGGCCGCTCAATGACCTGTTTACCAAGGCCGTCAACTACAAGACCTACCGCCTGGAACGGCGTAGCTCGCGCTACGACTCTACAGTAGCGCGGCACATTAACCGTTACCGGAAGAAACTGGACGTGCAGATGAGGTCCCACACGTTTAGTGGTCAAGATCCGATTGCGGTATTGGGATTCCTCGCACGCCTCAAGATGGCGTGCGACCACAACGGGATCACCGAGGGAGCCGCCGTGTGGTGCTTCCAATTCTACCTCACCGGTCAGGCTCACGCCCTACTCCAGTCCCGTCTCAATGGAAACACCATGGCGGTTGACGTGGAGCGGCGCGAACTGCTCAGGACGTACCCGCAGGTCGTCAACTTTTTGTTGCGTACCTATGCGACCGATGAGGTAATTTCCGAAGCGGTTGGTGACGTGACCTCCTTTCGTCAAAGTTCGAACATGACGGAGGAGGTCTACAGTAACCACCTCTGGGACAAGGCCCTCCGATGCGGTACGGTATTCTCCGACCGGCGGTTGAAGTCCCTATTCGTCGAGGGGTTACTTCCCGCCACGTGCGCGCAGGTCCGCAACTACCTTGCTACGCACCCGGATGTGGATTACCAATCCGTGGCTCGATACGCGCAAGCGATCGGGGAAACCAATCGGGCTTCCCGCCGGCAGGGGATGTCCGCCATGGCATCCCGGGAGCCGTCCGGAGCGGCCAGAAGATTCGAACGTACCGCCAGGACACGGCCTGTGCTGTCGGTTGAGTCGGCATCCGACATCCCGACAGCTCGAGGATCCGTGGCAGAAGAAATCTTGGCCGTGACGGACCACATCGCGACGCCGAGCCCGTTAAGCTCGCCGCCGACGAGTTATTACCCGTCGCCGGCAGCCTCGGCATCAGGCGCCGCGGGTCCGCCCGCCAACCCGGGCGATTTGCGCGCAGGACCGTACGGGAGGCAGGGGCAGAACCCACGGGTCCGGTTCTCCAGTGGGGGATTCCCCGGACCGCCGCCGTGTCGGTTCTGCCTTGACACTACGCACCGACAAGAGGAGTGTCCCGTCGTTGCCGATGTGAGCCTGCGGGCCAAGCTTCTGGAGGCACGAGAGGCCAACTACCAGAAGCTACGCATCCGGCAGGGCCTCCGTCCGGGATCCCCGTTTAACCGCCAGGGGCCGTCCGCTTGGAGAAACCAGCGTCCGACGGCCCCCGCGGGCGTGAACGTGATAGAAGAGCCGCACCACGGCCCTACTCTTCAGTAGGGCCGTGGTGCGGCTCTTCTAGAAGACCACATGGTGCAAGCAGCGGAGGAAACCCGCGAAGACCTGCTGCTCACGGGGGAAGCCGGGGAGGACGCGTAGAGGCGACGACGTCTCTCCCCGTGCCAAGCCTCAGGAGCTCAGGCACCCCCGAACCGGTTGCGCCAGTGGAAGCGCAACCGGGGAACCGAACGGAAATCCGGGCCATCTGCTTCTTCAAGAAGCAGAATTATAAGGTTTCCGCCACGGTTGGCCAAAAGCAGGCGCTGATGGTCGCCATCACGCCAGTGCTCGACTCAGGAGCCGGCCCGAACCTCATCCATTTGCGGTGTGTCGCCGAGTCATGGCGACCGTCGATAAAACCGGTTCGGAGCCCAGCGCTCATTGACGCGTCAAACCGCGCAATGAAAGCTCTAGGAGAGATCTCCTTGTTTATCCGTATCGGTGAATTTATAGCGCGCATCCCGTTCTTGGTGGTGACGAGCCTCGCCGTGGACTGTATCCTCCGTACGACCTTTCTCGATCGCCACGTCAAGGCGATCCTCCCACCGCAACGGAAGGTCGTGTTCCACGACGCGCCACCCGTGGCGTTGATCGAAACAACCCCCTCGAGGCACGACCGCAAGATGGCCTCGAGGAGCACCGCACAACAACTACCGCCGTCGGATAAATCCGAACGGAAGCAGGTGGCGTTCCCCGCCAACACACCGTCACGGAAGATCCGCCTCGTCAGAGGGGTGACAATTCCCCCGATGACGCAGGCCACGGTGAGGGTCGCCACGCCGGTGGGGGCGCTGTGCTTTTTTACAGAACTCCCCAAAAACCGCGCACAAGAATTTGACCCTCATGGCACAGGGGGTCATGGATGTGGTCCCCGAAAAACCGTTCTCGGTAATGCTGAGCAATTTTGGGCACCGCTCGGTTCACATCCCGAAGCATACCGTAGTCGGACTGGCTCTTCCGTCGCCCACTCACATCCTGACCTTTGGAGACTCGGCCGCGGAAGCGGCCGAAGCTAAGGAAGGGGGAGGGATATTTAATTCCAACCTCTCAACCGCAAAGGATGGCGCGGAAGAAGCCGCCGACAACCGTACGGACAACGGCGGGGATGAACAAGCCACGCCGCCCAAGGCGCACCTCGGGGCGGTTGGAACGGATAAACCCGAAGACACCGCCGCCCCTGAGGAGGACCCCAACCCCTAGCAAGAGGCGTCCACATCGGTGCCGAGGACGAGGAGGTACGCTCGGAGATCCTCGAGGTACTGTCCGAATTCAAGGACATGTGGACCGGCCGGCTGGGAAAAATCGGGGCCACGAAGCACCGGATTGAGCTCAAGCCCGGTGCTCGCCCGATTTACCAGGCGCCTTACCGCGCCGGACCAACCGCACGGGAAAAAGAGAAAACGGAGATCGACCGCATGCTCCGGGCAGGGGTAATCGAACCCGCCACGGCCGAATGGGCAAGCCCCGTGGTATTCGTCCCTAAAAAGGATGGTACCATGCGGTTCTGTGTCGACTACAGAAAGCTCAACGCAGTCACCGTTCGGGATTCCTATCCGTTGCCGAGGATGGACGAGTGCATCGATTCCCTCGGCGACGCTACTGTCTTTACCACGCTGGATTGCAACAGCGGGTATTGGCAAGTAGAAATCGCCGAGGAGGACCGCGACAAGACGACGTTCGCGTCGCACTGCCGGTTGTACCGTTTCCTCCGCATGCCGTTTGGTTTGAAGAACGCCCCCGCGACCTTTCAGCCGGCCGTCGACATCTTACTGCCGCGGGTAAAATGGGAAACCGCACTGGTCTACTTGGATGATGTTATCATCTACTCTAAGACCGTAACGGAACACGTCGCGCACGTCCGCGAGGTTCTACGCCTTCTGTGGGACGCGGGCGTGTCGCTGAAGCTGTCGAAGTGCGCCTTCTTCGACACCTCGGTCACCTACCTGGGACACGTGATTCGACCAGGTAGGTTGGAGGTCGAGCGCCGCAACGTGGTCGCCATCGAGCGCGCTCGACCTCCCCAGAACCAAACGGAATTGCGGTCATTCTTAGGAATGTGCAATGTTTACCGCCGGTTCGTGAAGGGCTTCGCGAAGATAGCCGCTCCGTTAAACCGGAAGACGGGCAAGAACCAACCCTTCGAGTTCGAAGTCCTGACCGATGAGGAATACGAGGCGTTCTTGGAACTGAAGAAGCGCCTCGTGTCCCCACCGATATTGGCCCTACCCCGTTACGGACAGAAGACACCCTGGATACGGACGCATGCGCGTACCAGGTCGGCTGCGCCCTGCTACAGGAGCAGCCGGACGGCGACCGTCTACCGATCGGTGATTGGAGCCGCGCTCTCACGGACGCGGAGAAGAACTACACCACAACCGAGAAGGAATGCCTCGCCGTCGTGTGGAGTATTCTCACGCTTCGACCATACCTGTATGGGAATACGTTCGACCTCCGTACGGATCATGAGGCCCTCCGCTGGGTTCTCAACCTGGCGGATAGCTCCGGCCGGCTAGCGCGCTGGCGTCTCCGCCTAGCCGAGTACGACTACGACGTACAGTACCGACCGGGTATTAAGCACCAACTTGCGGATGGTGTATCACGCCTCGGAGTTGACGGCGCAACCTCCGAACCGGTTGACGACGACGTCCCGTGTTTCGCGGTTCAATGGCGAGAGGAGGAGCATAACCCCCGCCAAGGCACCGTACACTGGGAGACCCCCGTCGACCCGGGGAGAGCTGAGCACGCGTTCGCGGTCATACCCGAAGAACGCGACGTCTCATCCGTAACGGTGGAAGAGTTCATTCGGGAACAGGCCGAGGACCCCTTCTGTAGGGCGGCCGCCGAGACCGTGGGGAACCCGGACTCGCTTTACGACGTTGACCGATACGGGTTCGTCGTCCGCAAGTCCCCCCTCGATGGGACCCTGCAGCGCGTTGTACCGAAACGGCTCAGGGCGAAGATATTGTACCTTGCCCATCATTCCCGCCTGGCTGGACACCCGGGCGGTACGAGGATGTATTATACTCTCCGGCGGGAATATTATTGGCCTCATATGGCCAACGACGCCTTCAGGACCGTACGGAATTGCGCCTCGTGCGCCACCACCCGGGGAACCCTGGTGCGGCATCAAAAGGACCTCAAGCTATTCCCAGCGGCAGGGCCGCTGGATTTCGTCGCTATGGACCTGCTGGGTCCTTTACCGAAGACGGCGCACGGGAATCGCCACGTGCTCGTCATGACCGACCGGTTCACCGAGCTGACGCGCAGTATCCCGTTACGGACCACCACTGCGTCGGTTGTGGCTAACGCATTCTTGGACAACTGGGTCTACGTATACGGCGCACCACGTTACGTGCTAACCGATAACGGACGGCAGTTTGCCGCCAAGTTCTTCGACGCGGTGTGTGCCCTCCTGGGGGTGAGGCATTACTTGACTACCGCCTATCACCCCCAGACGAATGGGCAAACCGAGCGGTTCAACGGTACTCTGGTACAGCGCCTCCGACATTATGTCGCGGAGCATCAGAGGGACTGGGACGAATACATCCAGCCCCTGACCTTCGCGTATAACACGTAGGTCCACCGGTCGACGGAGACAACCCCGTTCGACCTGGTGCTGACGCGACCACCGTCCGGTTTGGCACTGCCGGGTACTGTACCGCAGGATGCCGTCTCCAACACGGAAGATCCGAGGACCCCGGTACAGTACAAGCGCGCGACGCTGCGTAAACTCCGCGACGCCCTTGAGCGCACGCGGGTGCACCTAACCGCGGCGCAAAGGCGATACAAGGCCGACTTCGATAAGAAGGTGCGTTTCCGTCCGGTCATCGAGGTGGGAGACCTGGTCTATGTCGACCGCCCACCATTGACGAGTACCGAACGGGGAGACCTGCCAAGTAATGACGGGGGACCCTCCGTCAAGCTTTTACCGAAAACGGAAGGCCCGTTCCGGGTCAGATCCGCTACGGAGACCACAGCGGTCGTCGATCAAGACGGGGTCTCAAACCGCGTGAGCATCGCCCGTATAACCCGGATGCCGCGGGGACCCCGCGACGTCACTGCGGCCGCCCCGACCCAGCCCGCGGCGGACGGAGAACCCGAACCGCCGCGGAGTATGTGGTCGACCATCTGGTCGGTCACCGGGAGAACCGCACAGGAACCCAGTACAAGGTCCGCTGGTATGGCTACGCCCCAGCGGACGATACCTGGGAACCCGCGGAGGGACTCCCCCAGGCCTTCATAGACCGCTTGTGGCGCACGCGAGCGGCAGCACGCCACCGCTAACACCGCACTGGGCAACCCAGCGCGGGGCGGGACGATCCCGCGGAGGACCTCCCCCGGCGCAGGAGGGGGCGAGGTCGCCACAGACGCACGCGGAACCCCGCGCGCGTCACCGCAAACCCCGCGCAGGAAGACCCGGCGCAGGAGGGGGCGACGTCGCCACAGACGCACGCGGAACCCCGCGCGCGTCACCGCAAACCCCGCGCCGGAGGACCCGGCGCAGGAGGGGGCGAGGTCGCCACAGACGCACGCGGAACCCCGCGCACGTCACCGTAAACCCCGCGCCGGACGACCCGGCGCAGGAGGGGGCGAGGTCGCCGCGGACGCACGCGGAACCCCGCGTGCGCCACCCCAAACCCCGCACCGGAACACCCGGCGCGGATGGGGGCGACTCCGCCGAGGGTCTCCTCCAGGCGGCCACCACCCGTTTACGGCGCACGCGGATCCCCTGCGTGCCACCGCCCGAGCCGTACCGGATGGACCGGCGCGGAGGAAGCTGACCCGCCGGCAGGACGACCTGACGCGGCGATGATCAAACGGCGCGGCACCCCGGTGCACACCCGCTGCCGAGAGACGGAACCCAGCGCGTAAATACTGTATGGAAACGACCTCGCCGAGGCTCCAGGGCGCTGCGGACCACGAGGTGCGCGGGCGACATACACCGCCCGGCACGTGTGGCCGCTGGACCACGGCGGCGGTTCAAGACGCCTCCGACCCTCCGGGAGTACCCAATCGGAGTTTGTCAATGCGCTGAAAAAGCCACCCGCCGCGGGGCGGTAAAATCCGGCCTAAATTACCTACCGGACGGACGCCCTCCGGTGTCGCGGGGGTAGCTGGGGGACCCTTCCCGCGACCACTTGGTACACTCACCGCGCGGAGTCTCTCCGGCATGAGCCAGAGGGTAACCCGGCCGCCATGATGACGACTGGCGCGGAGAGACTACAGTACCGAGCGGGAAGGGCGGTGAAGGAGAGGAAGAAGAAGGAGAACAGGGGGGCAATTTACTGGAATGGATGGGACCTGGTCCCCGGAGGCGATTCGCTACTCTCCCCGCCTCCCCCACTGGCATCACTCACGGCGTTGGCGCTTGGCAGAGGGCTCCGCTCCCCGCACCGCCGCGCTGGCGGGATCAGCATCAACTGCACCGTACGGTCTCTTCGCGGACACCTGTTCGCTTAAGACGGCGAGGTGGTCCTGTGCCGCACGGATCCGCGCCATCGTCTCACTGCGCAGGAGATCCTCGTCAGTGTCGCGTTGGCGGATGGCGAACTGCAGGCCGGCCACCCGCGCCATGAGCTGGGTCGCCTCGACCAGCCAGGCGCGCGCGGACTCCAAAGCCGCCGCGAGGGTGGACGGTGCAGGGACACCCGCGTAGCCGCACTCTATCTGCAGAGCGCGCAGGGCGGCATGCGCGTCCGGGACTAAGACGGGGGCTTCGTTCGCTGGTGCCACCGCCGGAGCTCCATCGGCCGCCACCGAGGGGGTCTGCGTCCCCGTCGCGGTCATTTCGCTGACGGGGAAGACGGCGGAGCCCGGCACCGACCCGGTAGCTACGGCAGGGAGGTTATCCCCCGCGGGCTCGACAGTAGGAACCTCGCGAGGGGCCCCCACAGGGGCGGGGTACGTGACCGGCACTTCCATGGCCGGCGTTTCCGTGGCCGGCGTTGGCGACTCCGCAGTGGTCGCGCCGCCCACCCTAGGGAGCGTTGAGGGACCGACTGGAAGGCCCTCTCCGAGGGCGGTCTCACCCGGCATCGGTAGAACCGGCGGGGTCGACACGGGCGGAGACTCCACGGACGGTTCGGCGGGAGTCCCGGCGGAGGCAACCGCGGCGCCCCAATCGTCACCGGAGGCGATGGCCGCACCGTACGACGGCGACCCGTCGTCCGGGAGGGGGTCGTACCAGTTGTCGGCCTCCGCCGACGTACCATCCCAATGCGGCATCCGCAGGGAGCAGCCGCGGGCCCAACTGTACCACACGAAGTCTCCGTGCTCTGGAAGAGACCAGTCCAACCGTTCGGAAAAATCGAGGATGGCCTCGGCGCCAACCGGGTCGAACGACGTCCCCTCGAGGATGGCGGCCACCCCGACCGATCGGATGAGCTGCAGAAGCCCCGCCGACAACCGGAAGAGAGAGCCTCGCTCGCTGGGTTCGTTCCCGTTCCGGCTCGCCAAGCGAGGGTCCGGACACCTTGTGAAGAACGGGAGGCCGTCCCGTGCGGCGTGTAGGAAACACAGCAACGCCAGGACAGCCCACTCCGAGAGCAAGATGGCGTCGATCAGTCGACGCATCCCGGGCGTCGCTTCTCGCCCGAAGGAACCGTCCGGCATCCACCGCGCTGCGGCATACGCCAGCACGCTGGGGGTGGGGACGCAGAGGTACTGTGGAGTCTCCAGATTGATCCAACCGTCCGGTAGGGCTGGGTATAGCCGCCCCCTAGCGCCCGAGGGCACGGCGAAGAATTCCGTCGTGTGCCACATGTGGAAGTAGGCATCGGCGCGGCGACACCGCAGCCGGCTCTCCTTGGCGGAATTCTCGCCCCACCGCACACGGTCGGCCACACTGTACCACCGGTCGAACGGGCGGGGGAATGCCACCAACTGCACGTGGGGCTTAGGATCGACGTCCCCGCCGAACCTCTCGAGGAGGTCGAACAACCGCGAATGGTACTGGTCCTCACCCGCACAGCGGATGTACAGAAGATCCGAATGGGAATCCGCCATTACGCGGTGGGGCACGTGGACCCAGCGGGTCCTCCAAGCGGCCGAGCGGTTGTCTTGGCGGATTCGTCCGCGAGGGGAGGGCGTGCGGATACCCCGCCGCCTGGGGATGGCCCCAAACCGAGCGGCATCGGGGAAGGCCGTTCCGATGTAAGCCTCGACGGACATCGGCGGCTGCGCCTGTGAGGGGTTGCGACCACCCCAGGGAATCCGGTGGTCTAAGTCGGCCCCGGGCAACAAACTCCGAACGGCACGAACACCCGTCCGGAGCCAGCCGGATGGCGGCGCCTCTGTCGCCGGGGGCGTGGTCACGTACGGGTCCGGCGGTACCGGGCGGTCACCCGCCCCGGCCGCCGTCTGCCCCGTAGCTACAACCCAGTCGGGGGACCGTCTCAGTACGGTCGTCTCTCCGACTTGGGTAGCCGGGGCTGAGCGCGGAGGGCGCGGCAAGGGACCCTGGACGGCGGGAGGACCGCGCGAGGGAAGAACTCCCGCGCCCGAAGCCCGCACCCGCGGGGCTGCGATGCTCGCCGCGGGTTGACCCACGGGGCCCGCCGCCAGCGCCAGGGTGAAAGCTAGGGACCGGCGCGGCCGGCGCCGTAGGGAGCTGAGCCCGAGCGGGGTGACCCCGCTCGGACGATCGGTTGTCCATGCGGGAGGAGAACAGGGGGATGAGACGAGATGTGGAAGTGGAGATAGTGGGGTGCGTGGTGTGGGGTGATGTGGGAGAAAAGGAAAGCGTGAGGGGACCCATTGCCGCGCCTGGGGATCCGACGCGGTTAAATACCAAAAACTCCATGGGCTCCCCTATGGAGTTGGCCGTAGTCCGCCCGCGCCCCCGTGGTCGGCGCGGACTTCCCCGTACGGATGGGACACCCTGCAAGCCGGTCATGTCAACCCCCAGCCGCGACGAGGGCGTGTCGCGAAGTAAGGAAGGGGGTCTGTGGTACAATTCCACACCGCGACCCCCGGTGGGAGATGAGAACCGTCGAGACGGGCGGTTACTACTGTAGTAATCGTGCACGCGCCCTCTGCAAGCACAGTAGTATCTCCACGGCGTACACGTGGCACAACCGTTGGCGCCGGTCGTGGCCACGGGCACACGTGTGCGACCCGTCCGGCAAGTAATTAGCAATTAGTGGTTAATGGCACAAATTAGCCAATTTAGTACAGTAGCTGGTATACAGTATGTAACAGCTACTGTAGCGGGACAGGTGTCCTGGCGTCCCACTTAGGGGTTAAGACCAGAGCGGGGCGGGTATCAGACGTCTCTGAGCATGTAGGTATCAGGCACGGTGGTACCTCGTCGGGTATAGGTACAGTGTCTGTACGTAGTACACATGGTTTGGGCTTTTTGTCTCCAGTGTACTGTTCACAACGTATGCATATGAAATATATCCGTTGTTGTATTGTTTCACTTGCAACTGGGCACATTCTTGCCATTACACTGCTCTTATCTGCCCTGTAGCGGTCCGCTGTCCTGTGAACATTACATACTGCACCGATGTGTGCACTATTCTTGTACGGGTGCTCCAGCTCAACCCTCATTCCGGATTTCCATCTGGCGACCAGAATGACCTCTAGAACTCCCACGTGATCGCATCTGAGCCAGCCTCCAAGAAACCTAATTAAATCCAAAATTTGAGCTACTCTCAATGAAGTGTAAACCAACAACATGGCAAATATTCTGTGTCAACGCCGTCGTTCATGTGAGAAATTATTGACTGCCTATTGCTACATCCGACCAAGCACATCAACCAACATCTCCTTTCCCTGGTCACATTTCTTGCACCATTCTCCGAACATGGCTTTCGATCGATCCGATATTCCCTTTGTTGTCTTGCCACGAACTTCAAATATACGACCAAACTCAACGACACTTTTACCTGCTCCTCTCAGTCCCAGTGCTGATGACAAAACCGGAAAAGAAAGCTTCCATCCGACACTAACCGAGCACAATATTGATATCCCAACAAACTCCACAAACCATGACAACCCGCTTTCCAATTTCGATCAGGGTTGTTTAAACAGGTGGAAAACAGCTTTCCAAAATTCACGAACTGGGTATTTTTGGGCACTTTTTGACCCTATTCCAGGAATTACTGACCTGTTTGCATGTGCAATTTGTTCTCCGGGCCATGAAGGAAGATCAAACAATGACAAGCGTGCTAGGAAAGGCCTCTGTAAATACCACTCGTCTTCAGGCTCCAGTGCATTTAAAAGACACTTGAACCAACAACACCCTGGAGAATTTGAAAGAGTTGCTCAACTTGTGAAGGATATTGATGAGAACGAATGTCGCCCACATTTAAAGCGATATCGAGAAAAAAGAATGCCGAAATCCGAGAAAAGAAAAGAGGAAGGCCCGAGAATACAGCAGATGTTAGTTCGTTTTTTGTGAATCCAAAACCGTATCCGAAAGACAGCATACAGCGGAAACAGCACGAAAAGGAACTAGCATTGCTTATTGGAAATACTGCACTTCCTCTTTCAATTGCGGACAACAAATATTTCCGAAGCTGTGTACAGGAAAGAGATGCTCGTATTTCAATTCCTAGTCGCAAGACTCTTACGAAAAAGATCATATCACGGTTTGTACAGGAGTGCAAAGAGAATTATGTTTTACCTGTAATTGAAGATCTCGAGACAGTATCACTTACATTTCACCTTTGGATGTCACGTGGATGTCAAGATATTTTTGATCTTATAATTCATGGCTTGACTCCAAGTTTCGTCAGCGTCATGTGCATCTTGGCCTTGTTCGGTGCGAAAGCATAAGTGGGGCTTCACTCTCGACCATTATTTACTCTCGTCTTTCCGCACTGAAGCTGGAAGAATCTGTTCTATCATTTGTGAAGGACGGGGGAGCCAATTTGACGACATGTTCGGTTGCTGTTGCAGAAGTTTCTAAGTGTAAGGCATTGGGTTTAGACTTTCCTTTCCACGGTCAGTGTGTTGCTCATATATTATCCGGAGCTTGTAATGCGGCTTTAAAGGCGCCTGGGCACGAAAACATGGGTCTGATTAACCTTAAGGAATGTCAAAAAGTCGTTGCAACAGTGTATTACCTGGACAAAGAAAAGTGGAAAGGGAAGAGAACAGTGGTACGCATTCTGTGACAAGCACAAGCTGAAACGAAAAATAATGCCTACACCTGTCAAGACCAGATTTGTGTCGGTCATCACAATAATGTCAATGATGTTGAAGTACAGGGCGGTTACTGAAGATTGCTTTTCCAGTCAAACTTCGGTGCAGCTTCAAGAACGGGTGCCATCTCCTACGACCTGGGAGATTGTGAAGCTCGTTGTGAACACGTTAGATCCTGTAATGAAGGCCTGTATTCTTAATCAAACGCGGAAATTCTGGCTTCTCAGTGATGCGGTCAGTAAGATTATAAGGCTTTACGTTATGTACCGTGATATGGACGAAGCTATCCCAAACTATCCTTTGCACATGGCGGAAGGCAATTTCAATGTTCAGCTACAAATCTGCAAAAAAGGATGGCTGTAACATTAATGAGGAAATTGACCCCGATACTGCATCCTTTGCTTTCTTTCTCTGATGAACATCGCGATCAACATCATTGTTTTCTATCACTAGCTCTTGATCCGGAGTTTAAAACCTTACAGAACCCCTTTATGGATCTGCACAGACACGACCCTTTGAAAGGGCAGGAAACAGCAAGAGCATACGATAACGCGTGGATACTCCCTACATTGGTTCGGATCTACAAGCGGCAGAACGGCATAACGACTAGTGATGGAGATGGGCATGTTTCTAGTCCATCACGAAGAAACCATAGTGCTGACGTGGACACCCCAATTTGTTTCCCAGAACTGATTTCAGATTCTTGTCCTGTGAGTTCTACGGACGACACAATTTTACTGCATGTCAAGAACGAATTGCTTCGCTTTAGAAAGGCGAAGTTTATTCCATCACATGCTACTTTGTGTTCAGAGTCGAAGATGGAATGGTTACAACAAAATCAGGCGATGTATCCGACAGTTGTCGAGCTATCCCGTCATATTCTTGGTATACCTCCAACTCAGATAGAGAACGAACGCACTTTCAGTTTGGCAGGGCTCATTACATCACAAAGGAAAAGTAGCTTGAATGTAGAAACTGTTGATGATCTTGTTTCTATTTCCAAGAATTACATGAGTGACGAGGAACAATCTCACTCTGAAAAGTTTCCCTCAGAATATGACCAAGTTGTTGACATTTTACGAGATCAGCCGCAGGAAATGGAGCGAGAGGATCAGGTATAGGATTACCTGCATCGAAAAGAAAGAGTGGAGACTAAAAAATAATACTATGATATCCGCCTCCAAATACCACCATAACCCCCTGGTGGATATTACATACGTCTGACTGGTTGTCTACATTAAAACATATGTACGGTACCTGCTTGATTAGCTGAAAGCCGACATATATCGGCTTGTGAAATGCTCGAAAAAAGAAGAGATATTTTGCCAAATAGCCTATGATGTTGGTTTCGCGGTGAGGCAGGGACCTCTTAATGTCCCTGTTTCATATCCTGCCGAAGCGTGGCGTTTTTGCTCGATATCCAGCTTGGGTTTGTGTACTGTTGCCATGTACTGCATTAGGGCATTAATATTTTGGTTATCCGCCCCGGTCTGGTTAAGACCGGGGGCACCTGCCCCGTTCCAGTAAACGGGGGCAGACTCGCCTCCCTTCCCTTTACGGCTTTTTGCTGACTCCGTCCGGTTTTACCTCTAAGTCTCAGGCTTCTAACCCGTGACCGGCCGTCCGGATCTAACACCACCGACCGGCTGCGCGTCACCGGCCACGTGAGCCTTCCTTCTTTTCGAGTCCTTCCGTACGGTTTGCGCTCGCGTGGGTTACCCAGCGGCGCGCGCCCCCTTTCCTCTAACCACCCTCGTTCCGAGTGGTCGGGACGAAGGTACTTATACCACACCACCCGCAAAAGGGTAGCACTATATCGGAGCTGGCACTAACAAAGATGGCACTATATCGCGACCCCCCCTGTAATGTAAATTGAGGAACCACTCATGGGATGGCGAGTAAATATTTGATCATGTGATGCAGGAAACGGAGTAAAACAATAGACCATTCAAGCAAATTCTCTCGGACAGCCCAAAGAGCCAAATAACTACTGAGAAGACAACTATTTTTGACGTATCACAAATTAATAAATAAATCACACACTAACTGTAAATATGGTCGATCTTTTCGACAAGAAACCCGCGAATCGCCAATACGTGGTCAATTCCGGGACTTCGATTGAATGTGAAAGAGCGGCATCTCAACCTGCAACGCCCAGTTCATTTGATAAAAGACCGGGCCACATCGTAATGACAGAGGTCAACGCCTTTCAAAAATTCAGAACTGGTTCTTCTCGCCCTCTTCTCGCCCGCTTCCGCGCCGCCTTCTACACCTACAGTGTCAAGCCCCACTTCCGCACCTTGCCACTGCAATCCCCCACACGCCACCTTTATACCTACACAACTCCACGCCCACTTCCACTCCTTCCCATCCTATCTCTCTGTCCCCCATCGTCTCTATCCCACTCTGCACTAGTTTCTCTCCATCTGCTCTGAGACTTTTACTCCTCTTGCCCCACCCCCGCTTCCTCCGCCACGCGTCCCTCTCGCCTGCCATTTCCTACCATTATCGCACATTGCACTATGGCCTGCTTCTCATCTCACGATGCAGCACAAGCCCTGCAACTCCTCGCCAATGCGTCAATTGATCGCCGTAATGAGCTCGAGGCGTTCGAGGACGAGCGCCCAGAGGACAGTGATGAGGATAATGGGACTGATGCGCCGATATTTGACCGTTTCTACGATGAGGGGGGTGCGAAGGCCATTGTGGAGATGACCAACTTCAACCCGGCCCAATTCATCGGCACTTGGGCTGGGTTTGAGGCGTTGGTCCTTGCAAACTACAACGTCGGTCGTGGGCGCAAATGCGCGCAGAAGCCTAAAGACGTGTTGTTTATGGTATTGGCGGTTCTCAAGCACGGGGGTACGTGGGATTTTTTGGCGAGAATGTTTGGGCAGAAAACGTCCGCGTTTGAGCGAATGGTGCTTCGGTTTATACAGCTCTTATCCGAACCTTTATATGAGCACTACGTCTCAAACCAGACGAAGAGATGGACCATGAAGGAACTGCAAGCAAATGGGCATGTGTTTAAAAATTATCCCATGGCAAGGTACGCCACGGATGTGACGTTCCAGCCTGCCTTCAGGCCGTCGGGCAGT
Source organism: Chondrus crispus (assembly GCF_000350225.1). Taxonomy (NCBI): domain Eukaryota; phylum Rhodophyta; class Florideophyceae; order Gigartinales; family Gigartinaceae; genus Chondrus; species Chondrus crispus. The sequence continues at coordinate 123,392 of NW_005179170.1, forward strand.
GTCGAGGAGGGAAAGCGGTATTACAGTGGTAAACACAAATTGTATGGATACAAGGTTGAAGTCTCAGTTACCCGAAATGGTTTCACTGTCGGTTCGAGCATGCACGAGCCCGGGTCCGTTTCCGATCTTGTCATTTTCCAGCAAATGCAATGGTTTCATCGCCGCCCCCAGCGGAAAAGGAGTGATGAAATGGGCATTGGGGACAACGGCCCGCTTGCAGAGAGGTACCTGAATCAGTGGGCAGTGCTAGCCGATAAAGTCTATCAAGGCGCTGGGGAGTTTTGTAGAATTATTCATCCCAAGCGCAAACCACAACGCTCGTTTTTGTCTCCCGCGGATGTTTCGACAAACAAGTTTATATCTAGTGACCACATTTTGGTAGAGAACTATTTCGGACGTTTATGCGGGCTTTGGGATGTGTTAGGGTCGAAATAGAAGTGGTCCGAGATTAATTATGACCCCATATTTCGTCTATGTCTAGGGCTGACGAACTTCCACATACGCTGGAAGCCGCTGCGGGATGACGACATGCAGTTATACTATCAGCTTACAAGCAGGTGGTATCACATTGGGAATTCTCAACTGGAACGACGCCGAAGGATACAGAAGCGCTATCGTCAGAGACGAGCGGACTTCGTGCAACGCCAATTTCGTGCAGAGGGGGTGAGGGAGCTGTTTGGGAGACAGCCAAGCGAAAGTATGTAGGGACAGCAGAAAGATACTGTACTATCGTAAAAGTATCATTTTTGCTCTCGATTTTTATGCATTGCTGTAGAGGGCGTTGAGTCGGCTGTTGGAGTCCATTACAGCATATTTTAGCTCACCTTCAAAAGGACCGAGTCGTCCTGCAATTGTCACTGTTCTGCGCAAACCCCCTTCATTTGCGTTGGAGACCTAATGAATGTTTGCAAGTCGTATGCATTATCGAAGTCTGTGGTTGAATTAAAACCCACGCAGTACCCATGAATCCTCCAGAGGTCTTCAAGGCTGACTTTAGGTCTTTAGTCCAATGCAAAATGATTGATAGTGCCTCAAGACATTATCTATGCTCGTGGATTCACAAACACAGCTGTTTTTTCGGCACTTGTGTAAAGAAAGATTATGTAACTCGCCATCCTGATGAGACATTTAGCATGTTGCTGTAATCAATACTTGCTCAACTTGGAATTTGAATTTGTCGGTCGACATTGCTAATGTTCTCTATGATTCCCCTAGCTAGTTACTCAACATTCGTGTAGTAACAATGCCTCGGTTTGGGAATGCGTGGCACAAACATCAACTATTTACATGCTGTATGGTGTGGAGTGTGTGTTTGATTTTTTTTGCGATCATCATTTTATCAGGAATCGAAATTTCTGCAGTTTAATTGGACGCGAGAAAGTTCGATGCTGTGTTGTACAACAGGAAGATCACTTGCTTGAGTGATCAGTGCTCCCGGGCTAAAAGTATCACTATATCAGTGGGTGTCTCGCTCAGTCTACGTTGAAGATACAGCTTGTGGTAGGGCAAGTTTGTCAATCAACGTCTGATGCAGAGCATCTAAGACGTCATTCCTCTAAAAGACTTCAGATTTGAATCCATTCAAAATCCATCTTCCCACCAGGGAGGTGTCGTGGGTGACGAGTTTCGACTCGTCATTCATTCTTCTCTTTCTACACGAAGCTTCAGAGAAGGAGCAGAATCGGCTAGGAGCCCCTTTTCGCAACGCCGCTAAAGTCACACTTTGCCAATCTCCCTCGTTAATGGGAACACGAGAATTCCGCATACGGGGACAATCTTAAAGTAGTGTACCAGGAAGAAAGGATAATGGTGCAAAGATGTGAATGGGGCGGCAACTATGCTTTACTTGAACTGCAAGCAGAACTACAAAACTCTAAAATGTGAATCTATGATCTATGCGTTAGCACTAAAGTAAAATGTCAGTTCATGCTCCAAAAATACGTGTGAAGAACTGGAATCTCGGCGGTCTAAACAAAACAAAACAAAAAACCAGACTCTCAACTCTGACTACTGAGATGATGATGTCGATGCTTCTTGCGCGAGTCCCTGACATCATCCAAGACGAGTTTGATAATGCCGCTGTTGATATCGGCAGCGTTCTTGATGCCACCTCTGCCTCCCTGGAACTTGGAGCAGAACTTGCGGAGGAAGGAAAGGAAAGTAGAAATGTCCTGTTCCGAAGTGGCAATGCCGACGCTTACGCGAATAGCGCCGAGATACTCGCCGACGCATTTGGAGACGTGCTCCAGGGAAAGGTCAGTGTTCGGTATGAGGTGAACGCACTTGCTCGTGCGTGAGGCGTGGGCTTTGAGGGCAGTCTCGGCTGCGCCGGGGTTGCAAAAGCAGCCCGTGCGGAGGGAGATGTTTTGTTTGTTGGCGGCCTTCTCAATGTGGCGTGCGTCGACGCGGGATGCAGTCGGGGTGAGGACATCGAAAGCAATAGTACCGCCGCGGTCCTTCATGGTGTGCGGGCCGTATATGGTGAGCATAGGGGCGCCGTTGGTATACTTGAGGGCGAGCATGCCGCGGAGGAGGGTGGTGGTGAGGGCATGGACCCTGGCGTTAATGTTGTCAATGCCAATGCGTGAAATAAATTGAATGCCAAAGGTGATGGCCGGGATGGAGAGAAAGTTGACGGTGCCCTCCTCGAAGGCGGACTCGTCCGTGCAGAGGGAGTGGACATTGTTCTTGACGCTGGCATACTTGACGGTGCCCCCCGCAAACCAGGGGCGCTTGAGGACGGCGAGGGACTTTTTCTTAGCGATGAGAGCGCCGACGCCGGTGGGCAGGCCGAAGATCTTGTAGAAGGAAACGGGGACAAAGTCGGGGCGGACGACAGAAAGGTCGAGTTTGGAGGTGGGGACGAAGGCGGCTGCATCGAGCAGGACATACCATGCGTGCCTGTGTGCGGCGCGGACGGCGGCGAGGTCGTGCTTGACGCCGGAGAAGTTGGACTGGGCGGGGAAAGCGAAGAGGTTGTTCGCGTCCGTATTACGTTTGTGCAGGTAGGGGGCGAGGGGCGGGCAGCGCATGGCGGAGGCGAGCGGGATGTAAGTGGTGGAGGCGGCCGCGCGGCATGCGTAGACGCGGATGCCGTTGACGGAGTTGTGGTTGTCGGCGAGGAGGAGGAGGGCGGAGCGCGGGGTGAACGGGAAGGCCTCCGCGACGAGCTTGATGGCGGCCGAGGCGTTGGGGGTGAAGACGAGGCAGTACTCGGCCGGGTCGGCGTTGAAGTAGCGCAGGACTGCGCGGCGCGCGGCGTCGATCTTCGCTGTGGACACCGCGGACGTCGGGTTGGACGAGTGCGGGTTGCCCAGGCAGTGCGTGCGCAGGAGGGTTTGGTGGTGGTGCAGGATCGACTGCGGGTACAGACCCGACCCCGTGTAGTCTAGGTAGGCGTGCGGCGGAGAGGCGGCGTCTAGGCGCGAGAATTGGGACGCGCGCAGGGCGTCGAAGTCGGTTGGCATGGCGAGAGGGGCAGTTGGGGGTGGGATGGGGTGGGATGGGGT